>NC_141410.1:3742772-3965372 GCF_034619465.1 Leptosomus discolor | reverse complement strand
TCCCAACCCCCCCCCCTTTTACCTTTATCACCTCCATTGTCCCCATTTTCAATAGATCGCGCCCTCAGCCGTGATTAAACCTAATTTCAGCAACCCCTGGTCCCTTGTCCTCCCTCCCCCCACCGCCGGACCAGACCTCAAGCATCATCGGGGGGGCGGGGGGAGGGCTACAACATGCCCGCAGTGTCCCCCCTCCCCCACCCCCAGCAGCAGCCCTTAGAAAATATTGCGATTTATTCCATCTCTCTCCTTCCAGAAATACACTTTTTACATCCTTTCCAAGCAGCTGTCTTTTAAATAAAGGCGATGGGGGGTCACTCGGGAGGGGGCTGACCCTCCCCGGCTGTAGGCGCAGGGGCCAGGGGGGCGGCGGGGGGTTCCGGGGGGCCGTCGCGGGTTCGGAAGAGCAGCTCTCCGGCGGGGATGACCTGCTCCGCCTGCCAGGCGGCGGCGGTGCCGTACTGCTGGTAAAAGTCCGTGTCGGCCTGGAACATGACGAGGGCTTGGGCCGTGTGGATGCGGACGTGCTGCGCCAGGCTGGTGGCATCCAGGAATTTTTCCCCGCAGGAATCGCAAGCGTAGAGGATCTGGGTGTTGGGGTCTGCGAGGGAAAAGGGGCGGGGGGGGAGGGAGCCTGAGGTGGGGGGGTGGCGGGGCAGGAACCGGCCGACCCCCCCCCGTGCTTCCCCCTTCCCCCCCTTCTCACCTGCTTCCTGCACCTGCTTCACCGCTTTGGTGATCTCGGCTTTGAGCGCTTCGGTCTCGTCTGCCGTCACCGCGGCCGCTACGGGGACCACTGCGGGGGGAGAGGAGGGGCAGGGGATGGTGAGGAGAGGCCGGGGGGGACCCCGGCTGGAGCGGGACGCTGGATTTGGCCCGTCACGGGGGTGAGGAGGGGGCTCCAGCCAGGCTGTGACCCCTTCCCCGCCTCAGGCCACAGCAAGGGGTGCTGCCCCCTGGGGATAAGCCTTCAAGCTCCTCCGGGACAGCTCCGGGCCGCCCCAAGCTGCACCCCATGGATAAAGCTCCCTTTTGGGATGGCTCCGGGCCCCCCCGCCCCAGGCTCACCCGTGAGCTGCGTGACAGCGGTGGCAGCCAGCGCCTCGGTGGCCAGCGTCACCATGTCATCGGAAGCCACCGTGACGATGTTGACCTCGTCGCCTTCCTCCGGCTCGAGGATTTTGATGCCGGCCTTGCCCTGATGCACCGTCTTGACGTGGGAACGCAGGTTGTCCACCCGGTTGAAGCCCCGGCCGCACTTGTCGCACAGGAACGGCTTCTCCCCTGGGGGATACGATGAAGAATTTGGGGGGGGGGGGGATGGATGAAGAATTTGGGGGAGAGGATGAAGAACTGGGGGGATTGGATGAATTATTGGGGGATTGGATAAAGAACTGGGGGATTGGATGAATTATTGGGGGATTGGATGAAGAACTGGGGGGATGGATGAATTATTGGGGGGATGGATGAAGAACTGGGGGGATGGATGAATTATTGGGGGATGGATGAATTATTGGGGGATTGGATGAAGAACTGGGGGGATGGATGAAGAACTGGGGGGATGGATGAAGAACTGGGGGATCGGATAAAGAACTAGGGGGATAGATGAATTATTGGGGGATTGGATGAATTATTGGGGGATGGATGAATTATTGGGGGATGGATGAATTATTGGGGGATTGGATGAATTATTGGGGGATTGGATGAATTATTGGGGGATTGGATAACGAACTGGGGGATGGATGAAGAACTGGGGGATCGGATAAAGAACTGGGGGGATGGATGAAAAACTGGGGGGATGGATGAAGAACTGGGGGGATGGATGAATTATTGGGGGATCGGATGAAGAACTGGGGGGATCGGATGAATTACTGGGGGATCGGATGAAGAACTGGGGGATGGATGAAAAACTGGGGGGACTGGATGAACAACTGGGGGGATTGGATGAAAAACTTGGGGGGGGGTGTGTTAACGATTTCGGGGGGGTTTTGAAGGAGGCCTGGCGGCACCCACCGGTGTGGATGATGATGTGCTTGGAGAGGTCGCCCACGTTGACGAAGGCTTTGTTGCAGACGGTGCATTTGTGGGGTCGGATGTTATCGTGGTGGCGGATGTGGTTGGCCAGTTGGCTCGACTGCACGAACCTGGGGGTGACGGGGGGGGGGGGGGGGGGTCACTACAATCCCTGTCCCCCCCCAGGGGTGACACCCTGGCACCTCCACTCACCCTCCACGGCCGGGTGCCGTTCCGGCACCCGGCCGTGGAGGGTGGGTGGAGGTGCCCCCTCAAATTCAGGGGGTGAACCCCCACCTCTTGCCGCAGCGCTCGCAGACGTAGGGCTTCTCCCCCGTGTGCTGGCGCACGTGGGCGATGAGGGAGCTCGCTTGGGTGAAGGCTTTCCCGCAGATCAAGCACTGGCACGGCTTCTCTCCTGGGGGAGAAAAAGGGGATCGTCAATCCGGGGATGGGGAAGGCGGGGGCTCCCCATTCTTCCAAAAAAATCCCTTGGGAAAGAGCAGAGCCGGGTTCCTACCGGTGTGGATGCGGACGTGCCGCTGCAGCGCCCCGGGGTCGGCGAATTGGCGCTGGCAGTGGACGCAGACGTAGGGTTTCTCCCCGCTGTGGATCCGGAGGTGGCGTTTCAGGTTCCCTGAGAGTAGAGGAGGCTCAGCCGAGGAGGGGTGAGGGTTTGGGGACGCCAGCGCCCTCCCTCCATCCCTCCCCAGCACCCCCGGGAAAGCCCGGCGCTGTTTACGCAGCGGGGAGTGCCGCCCCGCCGCTTCCCGGAGCCGAGGATCGGGGGCAGAACGGGGGGGGGTGGGGACAGCCAGAACAAGCATCTGATTTTTGAGGGGATGGAGAGACTCCGGGGGGGGCTCATCCAGACCTCGGCAGCGGTTTGGGGAGACGGGAGGAGACCCACAAACTGGACCGTGGGTTCCTTCCAGGGGCAATCCCAGGGTGCCCGGCCCCGCAGAGGGGGGGAGAGAAATACACGTGGCACAACCGCAGCACCGCAGCGAAGAGGTTTAAACCCTCCCATATCCAGGACAAAATCCTTCCTCCGGCTCCCATCCCTCTCTGGTGCTGTCCCTGCCCCACTCCAGGCCAGCCAACCCCCCCATCGCTGGGACCTCACCACCTCCCAGCCCCGCCCCACCTGAAGTGGTGAACTGTTTGCCGCACTCCCGACACTTCAGGGGCCCGTCCGCGATGTGAATCTTCAGGTGAGCCTTCAGGTTCCCCACCTGGGGACGGACAGGAGGACGCAGAGAGCTCCCCGCCCCCACATCGCCCCCCCCCCCCTCCCCCCGGAGGGACCCGAACCGCCGCGGGTCCGGCTCTTCCCCCCCTGCCCCAACCCACCTGGTTGAACTTCTTGTCGCAGTGGGGGCACTTGTGCTCCTTGTCGGTGTCGTGGGTCTCCAGGTGGCGCATTTTAGAGGTGGGGTCGGAGAAGGAGCGCCCGCAGTAGTCGCACTGGTACGGCTTCTCCCCGCTGTGGACCAGCTGGTGCCGTTTGAGGTTGCCGGAGGTGGTGAAGAGCTTGCCGCAGTCGTCGCAGCGGTACTTGGCCTCCCCCGTGTGCCGCTTCTTGTGGAGGTTCAGGAGGCTGATGAGGCGGTAGCTCTTCCCGCACTCCTCGCAGCCGTAGGGCTTCAGCGGGCTGGGGGGGAGACGGGGCCATCGCACCGGGGCGGGGGAAGAACCGGCGTGCCGAGCTCCCCCCGCCCCGAGTCTCCCAGTGCCCCAGTCCCAGCTCCCACTGCCCCGATTTCCAGTGTTCCCGCTGCAATCCCAGCTCCCCCGTCCCGATTCGCAGCTCCCCTCGCCCCGGTCCCAGCTCCCCCGTCCCGATTCGCAGCTCCCCTCGCCCCGGTCCCAGCTCCCCCGTCCCGATTCGCAGCTCCCCCGCCCCGATTCCCAGCTCCCCTCGCCCCGGTCTCAGCTCCCCCGTCCCGATTCGCAGCTCCCCTCGCCCCGGTCCCAGCTCCCCCGTCCCGATTCGCAGCTCCCCCGCCCCGATTCCCAGCTCCCCTCGCCCCGGTCTCAGCTCCCCCGTCCCGATTCCCAGCTCCCCTCGCCCCGATTCCCAGCTCCCCTCGCCCCGATTCCCAGCTCCCCTCGCCCCGATTCCCAGCTCCCCTCGCCCCGATTCCCAGCTCCCCTCGCCCCGATTCCCAGCTCCCCCGCCCCAAGTCCCAGCTCCCCCCGTCCCGATCCCGGTCCCAGTTCCCCCCGTCCCGATCCCGGTCCCAGCTCCCCCCGTCCCGATTCCCAGTGCCCCAGTCCCAGCTCCCACCACCCTGATTCCAGTCCCAGCTCCCCTCGCCCCGATCCCAGCTCCATGCCCCAATACCCAGCTCCCTCGCCCCGATTTCCAGCTCCCCCCCACTCCAAGTCCCAGCTCCCACCGCCCCGATTCCAGTCCCAGCTCCCCTCACCCCGATCCCAGCTCCCATGCCCCGAGGCCCAGCTCCAGCTCCCCCCATCCCAATTCCCAGCTCCCCCCCGCCCCGATTCCCAGCTCCCCCCCGCCCCGATTCCCAGCTCCCCCCCGCCCCGATTCCCAGCTCCCCCCCGCCCCGATTCCCAGCTCCCCCAGGACGCCTTGAAGCAACGCAAAAGGGAAGGACGGGGGCAGAAAGAGAAACCTCCTCCCCGCCTACCCCACGGCGCTGACGGATTTGGCAAAGATTTGATCTTTTGCACCAAAAAGCCACAGTTTTTAGGTGCCGCCGCCGCCGCCGCTGTCTTTCCGCGGCCGATGCTTGCCCAAACGAAGCTGCCGGGAGCCCCCAGCCCCGCAGCACCGACCCCCCCGAAGCAGAGCGGCTGCTCGCCCGCCCTCTCGCCACCGGCCACCCTCGGCCCTGTGGCACCCCCCGGTGCCCAGCGCCGCCGTACCTGTGCGTCTTCTCGTGGGCTTTGCAGGCGGCCGGGTCGGAGAAGGCCTTGCTGCACTCCCGGCAGGAGAAGGGCTTCTCACCGGTGTGGATACGGATGTGCCGCTTGAAGTTGCCGGTGTGGGTGAACTCCTTCCCGCAGTCCTGGGGGCGGAGGGAGACGGGGGCAGGCGCGGCCGGTGACACCCGGCATCCCCCCCCCAGGGACCGGAGACCCCGCTGGGGGCCGCGGCCGGGCTCACCTCGCACTTGTGCGTGACGGAGCCGTAGGCTTTCGACTCCGTCCTGTCGCTGTACGTGCCCGACCGCAGCAGACGGGTTTCACCGGAGTTTTCCTGCCCGGAGTCGGTGCTTCCCGATTCGTTATCTTCGGCGTTTTCGCCGTTTTCTAACCGGGGCTGCTCTTCCTCGGGGATTTTAGCCTCCTCTTCATCCTCTGCCGTCACCTCCCCCTCTTCCTCCTTCGCTTCCAGCTCCATCTCTGCAGGCGGTCAGAAAACGGAGACGCTCAAGACCGGGAGCAGCACCGAGACACCAACCCCACCTGGATTCCCCAACCCTGCGCCTGGCTTTAAGGCGGTGGGGGTTGGATCCGGACGCGGGGAAATCCCGGTAACTCCATCGTGTGTAGCCCACGGCCTGGAGTCAGCCTGGATTTGCAGCCCTAAAATCCCAAAGCCCACGCGGGCAGAGCAGCCTTTCCCAACCTCTCCCAGCTCCGCCCCACGGACAGCTGCTCCCGGAGACGGCGCTCGCCCGGCAAAGCCGGCGCTGACCGAAGTAACCGCGCGGCACACGAGGGCTCAGGCCTCGCCCGCCTGGAGGGAGCGGGGGGACAGCGAAGGCCGCGCCGCCGCCCTCGCTCGCCAACACACCTCCCGTTTCGGCGCCCTGGGAGACGTCGCCCTTCGCCGCGGGGCTGCCGCCGCCGCCCACGCTCGCCGCCGGCTGCGGGGGGCTGGGGAATTCGGCGCTGGGGCCCTCCGGGATGGCAGCATCGACCCCTGCAGACATCAGGGAGACACGCAGGCTCCAGGCAGCAGAGCCCAGCAGCAGGGCAGGGTGCGCTGGCGGAGGGCGACAGCGGGGTTTGGGGCGTCACCGCTCCGTGGCTCACCTTGCTCCGCCGGCGCCTCGGGCTGCGCCGCTGCGGCTGCGGCCGACTCCTCCTTCCCCCCTGGGTTGGGAGGAACCGGTTTTGTTTTGTCAAGGTCACCCGGTGCTTCTGCCACCGCCGTCTTGTCCTCGACGGTCGCCTTGTCGGCCCCTGCGAGGGAAGAGGGACGGGCTCCAGCTCCTGCTGCCCGCGCAGGGGCGCCCCGACGGCTGCCGGGAGGATTCCCAAATCCCACAAACATTCGAGGAAGCGCCAGTTCTTCCACCGCCGGTGCCCCACCAGGGGATCAAACCGCATCCAGCCATCCTTGCGATGTACCCAGGAGGTGGGGCCGGACGGTGGCGGGAGCGTGGGGCAGTTCTGAGCCTCCCGGGCTGAGGAGAAGCGAGGGAGAAGCGAGGAGGCTACGTACCGCCCTCGGCGGGGGGCTGCTGGCTCTCGGCGGGGCTTCCTGCTGGCGGGGCGAGGGACTTGAGCGCGTTGCAAGCGCTGACGATCTCCTGCATCTGGAGGAACCCCGCCACGGCCAGCACGTCTTCCACGTTGTCAGGGTTGAGGCTCAGCTTCGCCGTGTACATGAACTCCAAAACCTGCCCCAGGCCTGCGAGAAGAGGCGACAGGACCACAGACCGACCTCACCCCTCAGCCAGCCAACTTCCCAAAGCCCAAAGCGCAGGGAAGAACAGGCTGAGGAGCCTCCCTCAACCCTCCCCCCCCGGCCCCAAACCGCTTGGTTCCAGCAGCTCGGTGGGACAGAGGACAACCCCTCCCGCCGCCTACCCGCCGCGTTGCTGATGTCGAGGTGCACCACGTCCTTCTGGTCGACGAAAAGCATCCTGAAGTACTCGCTGCAGGCCGCCAGCACGGCTTTGTGGGCCTTGAAGTTGATGCCGTCCACCACGAAGGTGCAGTCGCACAGCAAACCCAGCTGCCGCTGCTGGTTCAGCTGCTCCAGGACTTGCTGGCTGTGCTGGGGGAAATCCATGGCTGCGGGGAGAAGAAAAAAAAAAAACACCAAACCCCGGGCAGCTGGGGGGTGAAATCCTGCTGCCACGTGGGAAAGGGCCAAGCAGCAGGGCAGGTCACAGTTAAAAAACAGTTTGTTAAAAAACGTGGCCTAAACCCCACAACCCCGGCTCCTCGCTACAGCTGCCTGCCTCCCCCCCCGAACACCCCCCCCAAACCTCCCCTGGAACAGCCACAACACCCACACGGGGCCGAAAAAAGGAGCTGATTAACAGCCAATACACTTTTTTGCCACCCCAACAGCATTCAAAAATACATTTATTGCTCTTCAACCCGTCCAAGCTGCGAGCAGGAACCCCGTTGGCCCCGCAAACCGGAGTGCCACCGCTCCCGCCGAGGGCGCAGCGTGGGAAGCGTTCATCAAAACCTCCGAGCTCCTGCTCGTTTTAAGAGCTCGTGCCACAATACCGAGGGATTTTTATTCTTCTTTCTCGCGTTTTTGGAGGGAGCTCTCCCTGCTCCAAGCACGACCGTGGCTGAGGAACGCCACCAACTCCTGGGAACACCACTGAAGTCCGTTTTTCAAGCAGGTCCTTGTCAGCAAAGGGGCGCCACGCGCCGGGTTTTCTCCTGGGCTGCACCCACAGGGTGTGTGGTAGAGAGCGAAGAGTTTTCACACGGCTTCGTTTCCCAAAAACCATCCCTGCCTGGGCTGGAGGGACGGTTCCACCGCTCGGTGGGCAAGCCGTGAGCAAGGAGGGAGGAGAGAGCAGACGGGGACTATCCAGTTATCGCCCAACCTGCCGGGCCAGGGAGCCCCTAAAGCTCTGGAAGAAGCAGGGTGACGGCCAGGGGAACACTCGGGTTCGGCGCCAAGTCAGCCCTCGGTGTCTCCCTGAAGGTTTCCAGTCCGTGGAAGTTGCTTTACCAGCTCTTCTGCACAGGGAGTCTCCAGGCGAGGAACGGTTTGGATCCACGAAAAGCCAGGTGGCTTCCAGGCGGCTCCTCCGGATCCCGGCGGGCAGAGGGAGCCTCCTCCTGTCTGCTGTGGGTGCCAGCAGCGCGCCTGGCGGAAGATCTTCCGCCCAAGGATCGATTTGGCTTCCGAAATCCTCCCCGTCAGGGCTGAGGAGCGCAGACACCTCCAGAGCACGGGCGGCGAGCGAGAGCTCCGCTCCCAAAAGACACCACTTGTCTTGGCAATTAACGCAGCGCCACGACTTTCCCCTCAGCTCTCCAAAACACGAGGTGCTTTTTAACCAAACACCCACAGCCTGGCCCAAAATACATCCCTCGAGAGCCAGAAAAATCCGTGTTTGTGTCTAAACCCACACAGATGTACGGCTCTGGAAGGAAATTCTGGGGAAAAAAAAAACAAAAAAAGGGGAGGATTTTCCCAGCAGGACAAACAACAGTGCCTTCGGCGCTTGGGAAGCTCTGCACAGCAGGACCCGAGAAATCACGACGGTTGGATGCACCAACAGGGTATTTTCAGTCCTTTGTAGGAGGCACTTTGCAGCTGAACGACGATTGGCGTCGCTCCCCGATGGGACTCGCCTCAGCTTCGAGCTTTGCGAAGGAGGCAAAAATCCCAAGGAACTCCACTCCTCCCCAAAAACTTCATCTTTCCTGCGGTTCCCTCCGTGCCGTCACGCTGCAGCCTCATGGGAGCAGGCGAGCGCAGCGGGGCAGAGGTCGGGACGAGCCGTGTATCACCCTCGTGCCTGAACCCAGCGCCCCCCGGCAGCCGCGATCACGTTAAAATCCCCGACTCCGAGCCTCGAAAATCCCAAATATCCGGATCAAAACACCCTCAGCGCAGCCGAAACACCACCCAGGTCCCTCGCCACCACTCGGGACCAGTTTGGGGCTCTGGGGCCGAGATCCAACCCCTTCCCCGTGCCAAAACGGGGAGGGCTCCGGGGAGGGCAAACGCCCACGGAGGCGCCGCTGGCCCACCCGACCGATTCAGCGAGCCCCCCAGCGCTGCCGGCCGTGCCGAGGGCGGGTGTCAGGGCTCCTCGCCCGGCAAACCCAGGCAAGGCAGGACGGGCGCCTGAACTCACCCCTGCGCTGCCAGGAGCCGGGATAGCCAGAGGACCGAGGCGGTGGCGGCTCTCCTCCAGGGTTTTCCCGCTTCCCGGTGCTCCAGTCAGTCTCTACGCAGCCATCCTGGGAGAAACGGGGTGAAAATCGCCGTTTGAAAACCCAAAGCTGGCCTGTGGGAGGGGCTGGGGCTCGGCATCACCACCCCAGGAGCAGGCACCCCCCGGTTTCGCCCGGCTGGAGGCACACGAGCGCCGTTTCCCCTCCTGACCTCTCCCTGCCGGGGCTGTCGAGTCTCTCCCCGCCCGGTTCATCCCAGAAAAGCTTTGTCAGGAGCACACCCACGCCCGCCGAGATAAATACAGCAGCCACGGTCCCGGGGAGCTGCCCACACGAGCTCTGTTAAGCTCTCCCGCTTATTAACGACATTAACCTCTCCCTGTACCTGCCACCCGAGCGTCTTGCCTGTTAAAAAACCCCAAAGCCTTGATCAATTGGAAAAAAATAGCGGTTTCAACGTTGCCTTTGAACGCTGTCACCACCCATTCTTACACTGAGAAGATAAAAGACGAAGAGAAGGTTTACTTTCCGCCTACCGTCATCTCCCTCCTCGTGTGTCAGCTCGGGGAACAAAGCAGCCCTAATCCTTTCAGTCTCTGCGAAGGGGAGTCTGTCCTCATTTCCAGCAACCGAGCCTGCGATATTTTCAGTTAAAAAAATAGAGTTGAGAGCTGATCTGAGCAAAGGATTCAGGTACAGATGAGCTAATAAGACAAATTATGAACTAAGAAGGGATCTGGAGTTTGTGGCCGGCAGCAAACCCGGAAGGCGAGCTCGCGTTCAGCTGGAAGGCAGGGAAAAAGTAATCACAAGTGACGACAGGCAGGGAAAAACGTGGTGAAAAGGCACTAAAAGGGGAAAGACGCGAGGAGAGAGATGAGCAGAGCCATGCCGAGCGCCCGCCGAGCGAGCACGCAAGCGGCAGAGCCCTCGGTCACTTCGTTTTCGGGCTCAGGGACACGCACGTGCAGGTCCCGAGGGGGCTGTGCAGGCAGGGCTGCCCGCAGGTCACCAGAGCCCCGGGCTGCAGCAGGCAGGGCGCCAGCGAGGCCGCCGAGGCACGGCCAAGCCTTGAGTTCTGCCATAAAACGTTCCTGCAGCGTCCGGGTGATGAACGACAAAACCTTCATCTTCTTGCAAAAAAACCCCCAAACGCCAACCCCTGCCCCCAGTGCCTGAAATTTCAGCAGGAGCTTCCGAGGCAGGAATGTAGTTCGGGAAACGTGGCTTGTCCGTGAAATGCGGCACCCGCAGAGAGCACGTACAGCCGAGACGGGCTGTCATCACGCCAAAAAAAAAAAAAAGAGGCCAGAAATGAGGGAAAAAAACCCCTTTTTTCCCTGAGCTGCTGCACGATACTTTGAAGTTTTCTCCGCTCCTTCTGCTGGCGACGTCCTCGGCGCAGGCAGGCAGCTCGCCCGGGGTCAGGAGACTCGCCGTGGGCTGACAGGGCTGCGCCCCCCGCACACCTCCGCCCGCATCCCGAGGGGGTGGCAGCTGCCCCCCGCGCGTGGGGGGACGGGGGTTTTGCTCCTCACCTCGCCCCAAATCCCCCCACGGCTCCCCGAGGGGGAACACAGGTGCGTCTCCCACAGCAGACACGGACACCGCGGGGCGGGGGGGGGGGGGGGCTGGCAGGACCCCAGCAGCCCCCCGTTCCCCTCAGGGCAGCCGCCTGAGGCCCAGCAGCAGCCTGTGGAGGGGTCGCACGGAGCGCAAATCCGGGGGGCAAGAGCTGCCACAGGCCCCTCCTGGGGGGCTGAGGGGATGAGGGGACGCCCACGCAGCCTCCCCTCAAAAAAACGCGGGTCGCACCCCGCAAAACGGCTCCTTTTGGGGGGGGAGGGCGACCCCCAGGCAGCGAGCTGGGCCGCAGCCCCCTTCCCCTCCCAGACCCCGTGTCCCGCCAAGGCCCCCCCCCAGGCCCTCCAGCCCCTCCCCGGCCTCCCCGCAGCCCCTCCCGGTCCCCCCCGCCGCTACCTGCCATGCCGGGCCCGGCGGGGGCCTCACATCGCCACCCGCAGCGCTCACCGTGACACCGACCAGACAAAGGGCGCCGCCATCTTGGCGCCGGGCGGAAGCGGCGTCGCCCTCCTCCGCCCACCGACGGCGCCGCCGCGCATGAGCGGTCCGGCGCCGCGCGGGGACTGCGCATGCGTGGAGGGGAGGGAGGGCGGTGAGGCGGGTCACGTGGCACCGCCTCCTGTCCGTCGTGTGTGTGTGTGTGTGTGTCCGTCCCCCCCCCCGGAGCGCCGCCATGACAGTGTGAGGGCGGCGGGCGGAGGGGAGGCGGCCTGCGAGGGGCCGGTGGGCCCCGGGGCTGGCCCTGCGGCTCCGGGAGGGCCACAGGGCCCTGTTCCACCGCGCTGTGGGCCCCCCAGGGCTTTGGTTCGCCCCCCAAAAGGTTGCCCGCACCCCAGCAGGCCGAGGCGTCGGGCAGCCACCGTGATGGCAGCCACCGTGATGGCAGCCGGGCGGCTCCACAGGCCCAGCGGTGGGGTCCCGGCAGGTCAGCACGGACCGAAAGCTGGAGATGTTGCCCGAAGTGGGGGCTAAACACCCCCCCCCCCCCAGGCGGGTGTGCAGGGCCAGGGGGAGTGAGGAGGCGGCGGCCATTTGCAGTGAGTGTGGGCAGGGGCAGGCAGCCCCCCAAAATCATCATGTTCCCGTTCCCATCAACCTGTTCCCCGCTAAGGCCAAACTTCCTGGCCTGCCTGCCCAAAACGAGCCCACGGTGAGGCCGAGCTGCTGTGGGGTTTGTCCGGCACTGGAGCTCCGAGCTGTCCCTCCGCTCGCTCCCTGGCTCGGAAATCTCACACACCCACCCCCCCCCCCCCCCCGGTGCAAAACCAGCCAGCTTCAGGGAGAAAAAGGTTTGGGGGTCTTTTTTTCCCCTTCCTTTTTCTGGAGCTGGGTGGATGAGGGCCACCCATCAGCCTGTCACCACTAGATGGCAATCTGTGACCGCGGCGGGGGGCTGCCTGGGTGCTGGGGTGCTCTGGGCACCCAGGAGGTGGCATTTTGGGGCAGACCCGACACATCCCATCGCAGAGGATCAATGACAAAGCATCGCCGCTGCTCCCCGCCTCCGTGGCTCCAGTTTCCTAAGCTGTGCTGGGGGGGGGGGGGGGGGGGGGCTTTTATAGCCATTAAGAGCTTTTTAAGTGACTTCGAAACATTTTTCCTCGCAGCGTCCTGCGGCAGGGAGTCCCCCGAGTGACCGGCGGTGCCGGTGGACAAACCACCCGAGGAGGTGACGGAAGAGCCACGTGTCTGTGTGTGCCTGCAGGTGTGTTAATGCAAGTCACGAGTCGTTAGGGGACACGCAGGGACGAGCTGATCCCGGAGCTGGAGCAGCAACACGAGCCGGGCGGCGTGTGGCAGCTATAAACAGCCGCTCCCCCCCGAACGGGAGCCTCGCTGTTGTGCGTACACACAGGGAGATGGAGCCGGGCCCTCGGGTGGGGGAACGAGGGGAGCTTTTGGGCCCCCCAAAAGAAGTCCCTGAGTTTGACAGCCAGGCTGGGACCATCATCCCGACTCATGCCGCTGCTCGGGGCTTCACCGAGGGTGATGGGTGCGGGTGGGCGAGGGGAGGAGGAGGATTTGGTGACCTTCCAGGTGGGCCGGCGGCCCGAACAGCTGAGGGAATGGCTCAGAAATAGAGCGGTGGGGAAGAAATGAGTCACCCCGGGCTGGAAATAAATGGAGCCACGGGCAGCGGAGGGGAGCCGGGGCGGCTCCTTGTCCGTGTTTGTGTTGGGAAGGCGGAATTACTCGTGGTACCCCTTAGCGAGACACCCCTCGGGGCTGCACCTGCAGCCCTTATGGGGAAAAAAAAAAACATCAAGAAAGCGTTAAAAAACAGAGGAGGCAGCAGTGAGGCACTCTCAATAATTTATCACAAGCCGTATATACAGAGACAAGCTCCGGCGGAGGGTCAGGGGAGGGAACCTCGCTCCCAGCGGAGCTCTGGATCTGATCTTCCCCATCAACCCTCGCCGGCTAAAAACCGCCGGAGCCGGGACTCCCCTCCGGGCTTTCTCCGGAGGGCGACGGGATGCGTCTCTCTGCGCCGGCCCCTCAGCTCCCCTCTCCGTGGGGGAGTGTTCCCGTTCCCTACCCCACATCCCACCTTCTTCCCAAATCACCCAAATAATTAACGGGGGGGGGGGGGGGGGGGGAAGGAACCCCCCGACCCCTCAAATCTTGATCTCAGTCCGGAAGGTTTGCTGGACGTGCTCGGCGTGCTTGGCGGGCTGCCGCTGCGCCCGGATGGTTAACGTGCCGTCGTCCCCCAGCGAGGACGACACCGACGTGGGGTCCACGTCTTCGGGCAGCTGGCATTTGTGGGTGAAGGTGTTCATGACGGTGCCATCCGCAGCCAGCTGGGAAAAGACCAAATATGGGTGAAAACGGGTGATTTTGGGGGGCAGGCGGGACAGGGGCTCATTGTTCCCCGCCCTTGGGCGAGGCTGGCGGTTGCGCCTTGTGTGCAGTGGTAATATTTATCTCCCCGAGGGGACAGGCGGGATGTGGGTGGCATCAGCGCGGGGACAAAGGTGCTTTCTTTGGTTGCCACCCCCCCCCCCCCCCCGCCCCCGCTCCCGGGAGAGGGGTGATTACAGGGCGCGGGTTTGTTGGGTCTCACAAGCTTCGCAAAATATGGGGCGAAAAGACGAGGAAACGGTGAATTAAACCCCACTGGGGTTATGGCCAGGGCCGTTAGGAAGTTGGGGGGGGGGTCCCCTGGTTGAGGATTTTGGGGTGCCCCACAGTTTGGGGGGGGAGGGAGCGGGGAAGGGAGGGAGCGCCCACCTTCTCGGCGTGCACCTCGATCTGGTTGTTGGAGGTGGTGACGATGATGTCCTCGGGGGCGAAGTCGCTGACGTCCACCGTGAACTGATAGGTGTTGCCCAAGGTCTTCACCGTGCCGGTGTTGCCGGACCGAGCTGCCGGAGATGGGGGGGTCACGGCCACAGTTTGGGGGATGTGTCCCGTGTCCCGTCCCCCCCCCCCCCCCCCCAATGCCTCTCCCACAGCTCCAACTCTTGCCCAGACCCTCCTGGACAGGGATGTGCCGGTGTCGGTGGGGAGAGGAGGCACCGGCGACCCCCCCCCCCCCCCCGCCTTCACTCCATCTCCCAGCCCTAAAAATGGGGTGCTTCCCCCCCCCCCTCACCTGGGAACCCCAAGGTCTCGCCGCGGGGCCGGACGAAGCTCCCGAAAAGCTCCATGGTGCCAGCGGGCGACGCTGCCCGGTGAAAGCTGCGCTCCGATCGGAAAGCAGCCGAGGATTTCCCGGTCATCCACCGCTTCCCCACCCCAGCCTCCGACCCCCAGCTCCCGCCGGGGAGGAAGAGCGAAGCCCCCTTCCTCGTCTTCCTCCTGGCGAAGCGGGACCGGTTATTTCACGGAGGGGGGGGAGGCTTGACGAGCTTTTTAAAGCCTCGTTAAGGCTCCCCGGCCGCCTGCCAGACCTCTCGTAAAACGAGCTAAATTTAGGGCTTGCGCCGGAGACGGTGGAAATTTTTCCCCTCTCTGTCCTCCTCCCCCCCCCCCCGCTCTCAACGCCGTGGAATGCGATGCCGGCGTTCCTGCCTATTATTAAGGAATAATAATGATAATTAATTAAAATACTTATTAAATACTCCCCTCCCTGGGGACTGGGAGCTTGGAGGTGGTGAGGGGGGGATGGGGGGAACCCGGCTCGCTCCGGCCCGAGCGGGTCCGTTGGCTTCGTCAAGGTCGTTTTTAATGAGCTCGTTTGCAAACTCAGTCCAGCAGCAGAGGCCGAGGCAGGAGGAGCGGCGAGGGGGTGCTGATAAAAGGGGGGGGGGGTTGTCCTGTCCCCCAAACCGTCCCTGGGATGGAGCGCCCTGTCCCTGGGGGGTTGCAGGGGAAGGAGGAGGAGAGGGTGCTGGTGTCGGAGCAGAGCTGGAGACCCTGCCCCACAGCCCGGAGGAGGCTCCGAGGTGAGACCCCCCCCCCCCACCCAAGGGTTGGGGACCTTTGGGGTGTGCGTGTGGGGGTGTGGTTTTTTTTTTGGGGGGTCAGCACCCCGTTGCTCCCTCCTCACACACACAGGGTGCCTGGAGTGGGTGAAGAGGCAGCTTTTCCGCGTCGGGGAGGATTGGTATTTCCTCTTCGTCCTGGGAGTCCTCATGGCCACCATCAGCTTCATGATGGACCTTCTCGTCTCCAGGCTCTACGAGGGTAAAGGAGGGGCTCTCATGGGGGGCTTTTGGGGGTTCACCAAGGATGGAGGGGGTGTCTTTTGGGGTGGGGGTGCATCTCCCCTCCTGATGCTTCTTCTCCAGCCCACCGGTGGCTTTACCAAGAGATCGGTGACATCTTGGTGCTCAAGTACCTCTCGTGGACCATGTACCCCATGGCGCTGGCGACCTTCTCCACCGGCTTCTCCCAAAGCATCACCCCGCATTCGGGAGGTGAGCCGGCTGCACCCCAACCTCCTCAACTCCCCAAAACTCCCCCCCCCAAGTAGCTGAGGGACCCCTAAAATTTGGATAAACCCCCCCCCCCCCTTCCTTCAGGCTCTGGCATCCCGGAGCTGAGGACCATCCTGACCGGCGTGGTGCTGGAGGACTACCTGGCCATCCAAAATTTCGGAGCCAAGGTGGTGGGGTTGACCTGCACCCTGGCGTGCGGCAGCACCGTTTTCCTTGGCAAAGTGGTGAGGGGTCCCCCCTCCACCCTGGTTCCTGGCATCGCCGGCGGATTCAGTCGGTGCCGCGGTGGTGGCGGTGGAGGGGACGCTCGGTGCCAAATTGTGTCCCCCCTGCCACCACCCAGGGTCCCTTTGTCCACCTCTCTGCCATGGCAGCGGCGTATTTGGGGAAGATGCGGACCTCGATCACGACAGAGTATGAGGTGAGGGAAGGGGGCATTTTATTTTACACCACCCCCCCCCAAAAAAATGTGGGTTATGGCTAATTCCCCCCCCGCCCCCACAGAACAAGTTCAAGCAGAACGAGATGCTGGTGGCAGCACAAGCCGTCGGGGTGGCCACGGTTTTTGGGGCACCCATCAGTGGTGAGGACCCCCTTATCCCACCTTGGGGACCCCCAATGCCCTCCCTTTCCCCCCCCAAAGACACCTCACACCCCACCCCCCACCCCCATTTTTCCAGGGGTGCTTTTCAGTGTCGAGGTGATGTCCTCCCACTTCGCCGTGCGGGATTACTGGAGGGGCTTCTTCGCCGCCACCTGCGGCGCCTTCATGTTCCGCCTCCTCGCCGTCTTCAACAGCGAGCAAGGCAAGGCAGGGCGGGCAGGCTGCGCCCCCCCCCTTCCCCTTTACCCCCCCGGGAGGGGCTGCGGCAGTTTTGGGGTGCCCACCGCCAAAACTCTGCACTCATTCCTCCCCCACCCCCCGCCCCGCCCCAGAAACCATCGCCGCTATTTTTAAGAGCAACCTCAAGATTGATTTCCCCTTCGACCTCCTGGAGACCTTCTTCTTTGCGATGGTGGGGTAAGGAGGTCCCCCTGCCTGCCCCCCTGCCTGTCCCCCTGCCTGTCCCCCTGCCTGCCCCCCTGCCTGTACCCCTGCCTGCCCCCCTGCCTGTACCCCTGCCTGCCTTCCCCTCCGCAGGGCCGTCTGCGGGCTCGTGGCCTGCGCCTACCTCTTCTGCCAGCGCTGGCTGCTGGCCGCCGTCAAGGACAACCGGCTGACGGCCAAGCTGCTGGCCACCGAGTGCGTACCGGGCGGCTGGCGGGGCGCCCTGCGTGTCCGTGCGGCTGTCCCGGGCAAGCCTGTGCGTCTGTCTGTCCCCTCCATGCACCCTGCGTGTCTGTGCAGCCGTGCCGTGCGCCCTGCTCATCCACCCCACGCACCCTGCGCATGCACCCCGTGCACCCCGAGTGTCCGTGCGCCCACCCTGTGCCCCCTGGGTGTCCGTGTGTCCATCCCACGCACCCTGCACATTCACCCCGTGCACCCCGAGTGTCCGTGCGTCCACCCTGTGCCCCTGGGTGTCCACCCCGTGCACCCTGTGCATCAACCCCACGCACCCTGCACGTGCACCCCATGCACCCCGAGTGTCCGTGCGTCCACCCTGTGCCCCCTGGGTGTCCGTGTGTCCACCCCATGCACCCTGTGCATGCACCCCGTGCACCCCGAGTGTCCGTGCGCCCACCCTGTGCCCCCTGGGTGTCCGTGTGTCCACCCCATGCAACCCTGTGCATGCACTCTGTGGCCCCTGGGTGTCCATGCGTCCACCCTGTGCCCCCTGGGTGTCCGTGTGTCCACCCCACGCACCCTGCACATGCACCCCATGCACCCCGAGTGTCCGTGCGTCCACCCTGTGCCCCCTGGGTGTCCACCCCGTGCACCCTGAGCATCCGTATGTGTGTCCCCCCACGCACCCTGGGCATCCCTACCCCCCCCCCCCTCGTGCACCCTGCCCATCCACCCCATGCACCCTGGGTGTCCATATGTCCCCCCACCCCACACACCCTGGGTCCACCCCCCCGCACCCCGTCTGTCCGTCTGTCCCCGCGCCCCCCAGCCCTGCTTCTCCCCGCTCCAGCAAGCCCGTCTACACGGTGCTGGTGGTGCTGCTCCTCGCCTCCATCACCTTCCCGCCTGGGCTGGGGCAGCTGATGGCCTCCAGGGTGAGTGGGGGGGGGAGGGGGAAACGGGGCTCCCTGGGGACACCCCAACACGTCCCAGCGGGTCCTCAGGGTGTCTGTCTGTCCTTCCAGCTCACCATGAAGGAGTACCTCATCTCCCTCTTTGACAACCGCACTTGGGGCACGCTGGTCCCCAACGCCTCCTCGGTGGCCGACCCCCCCGGTGCGGACCCTCGGGGGCTCTGGCAGGAGTGGTGCCACCCCTCTGCCACCATCTTCGGCACCTTGGCTTTCTTCCTGCTGATGAAGGTAGCCACGGCCACCCCCAGTCCCTACATGTGTCCCCCCTCCTGCTCCCCAAGATGGTGTCCCCATGGGGATGACACCCCCACCCCCCCTCGGCTGGGCGCTGTGTCCCCCCCTCCCCCAGTTCTGGATGCTGATTCTGGCCACCACCCTGCCCCTGCCCGCCGGCTACTTCATGCCCATCTTCGTCTACGGTGAGTCTGGGCATCCGCTGACCTGGACCCAGGGGGGGCTGCAGGAGGGTGGTCACCTCCAGCTGCACCATTTTGGGGGGTTGGGGGCACTCTTGGGGTCTCCCCTCCCTCCCTTCCCTGCCCCCCCCCCCCCCCCCCCCCCCATTTTAGGAGCTGCCATTGGGCGCTTGCTGGGGGAGACGGTGGCCCTGCTCTTCCCCGGGGGCATCTACTCTGAGGGGGACCTGCACCCCATCATCCCCGGTGGCTACGCCCTGGCCGGTGAGTCGGTGGGGAACAGGGGGGCACCCATGGGTGGGGGACACCCACCACCCATATCCTGACCCTCCTCCCCTGGCTCTCCACGACAGGCGCGGCCGCCTTTTCAGGCTCGGTGACCCACACCATCTCCACGGCTTTACTGGTGTGCGAGGCCACCGGTCACCTGGCCCATGTCCTTCCCGTTGTCCTGGCCGTGCTGGTGGCCAACGCCATCACCCAGAAGCATCAACCATCCTTCTACGATGGCACCATCATCGTCAAGAAGCTGCCCTACCTACCCCGCATCCGCAGCCGGCACATGGCGTAAGGCCCTGCCCTAAAGGAAACCCGTGTTTTGGGGTGATTTGCTGCAAAATGATGTAAATTGGGGTGGGGGGTGGGGGTGGGTTATGGCTCACCAGGTCCTACCAAGTGGTGGTGGAGGAGTTCATGGAGCGCCGGGTGGTGGCCTTGGCCAAGGGTGATGGCTTCAAGGAGGTGCTGGTGGCCTTGGATGCCTCCGCCGATGCCGAATACGCCGTGGTGGAGAGCACAGGTGGGATGTGGGGGGTGGGGGGGCGGTCACCGTGACTGGGGGGGGGCATCACTGGGCTTGTCCCCATCCTCCAGGGTCACCCATGCTGGTGGGCACCGTCAGCAGAGCCCAGCTGGTCGCCTTCCTCCAGAGCCACAAGCATCCCCAGGCACCTCCAGGGGAGAAGGTAAATGGGGGGTGGGGGTGGGGTGTGAGCACCCCACCCACCCAAAAAAGCTGTTTTTCCACTCAAGAACTAACCCATCACCTTCCCAAGCTGGCCACCACGGGGACGCTTGGGGACAGCTGCGCCATCGAGCCCATCATGCTCCAGCTCTCGCCGTGGACCTCCCTGCATCAGGTTGGAGCAGTGAGGGGGACACATCCTGATGGGGCTGGGATCCACCAACCCCCCCTCCCCCCCAGTTCTGTGTCACGGGACGCAGCAGGGGTGGCTTTGTCCCCACGTGTCCCCGTTGTCACCTCCCCAAGGCCCATCACCTCTTCGAGCTGCTGAAGCTGCAGCGCATCTTCGTCACCCGCTTCGGGGAGCTGGTGGGAGCCGTCAGCTGGGTGGAGGTGAGGGGGGGGACACAAAGGGGTGACAAGGGGGGGGGTAGGCAAGGGCGTGACAAGGAGGGGACAAGGGTGGGGGACAAGGAGGGGACAAGCCCCTGTCCCACCTCCTCTGTCCCCTTGCAGCTGAGGAGAGCGATCGAGGAGCTCGCCAACCGCCAGTGATGATTTCTGGGGACCCCTCCCCAGGGATGTCACCCACGGAAAGGGGGGGGGGGGTCCTGACTGCCCCCACCCCGGGGGAACCCAGATATCCAGGCTGGGGTGGGGGGGGGAGGCAGTTCTCCATCAGAGCATGCTCATGCATTAAATCATCAATCCATCACTGCTTCCTCTTCTTCCTCCTCTTCTTCCTCCTCCTCAGCCCCGTGGGTTCCCCCCCTACCCCACAGCAGCGCTCAAAACCCCCCAAATCACCCCAAAACTGCACCCAGCCCCAGGACATGCACTGAAGTGCCCCAATCTCTGCTCCCTCCCCCCCCCCCATGGCCTCCCCCTATAATTATCAGTACATAATTATCCCTAATTATTGCAATTAATCAAGGTGGTGGGTGTTTTGTGACCCCAAGGTCCTGGGGGAAATGGGGGGCTGAGTCCCCCCAGCTCTTTGGTGCCCCCCAAACTGGGGTGCAGCATTTCGGGGGGGGGGGGGGAAGCGGAGGGTGTGTCAGACACTAACGAAGACGTAATTAAGCCCGCCGGGGTAATTAAGCCCGGTGGGGCAGGTTGGGTGAGGCGGGCATGCCCGGGCCCAGCCGGAGGAGAGGTGAAGCAGGGTCAGCGCCAGGGAGACACCCCAAAAGCGGGGCAGGCGATGGGAGAGGCGCTGGGATGGGTGCTGGGGTGAGGCTGCTGGGAGCAGGGATGGGCTGCAGCACCCTTGTGCCTCATGGAGGGTGCTCGGGGGGGGTGAGGGGGACCGTGGGGGGGGGGGGGGGGGTGGGTCCACAGCACCCCCGGAGGGTGCTTTTGGGGCACGATGGGACCACAGCACCCATGTCAGCCATGGTGGGTGCTCAGCGGGGTGATGGGACCACGGGGAGGGAGACCACAGCACCCCCGTTGCCCACGGTGGGTGCTCAATGGGGGGGGGGAGAAGACCGTAGGGCGACGGGACCACAGCACCCCCGTCCCTTGGGGTGATGCTCAGTGGGGCACGGGGACTGCAGCACCCACAGCACCCATGGGTGCTGCCCCCATCCCTGGCCGTCACCCCCCCCCCCCCCCCCGCTCCCGCTCCCACGGCGATGAGGACGGGAGCTTTCCTGAAGCCGAGCCAGGCACCGGGGTGGCAGCAGGGTGGGGTGGGGGCACCCCAAAGGCCCCGCTTGCCCCGTGCCTCAGTTTCCCCACCGCCCTTATCCAGCCCCGCCCTAGGCAAACAGAGATAAGGCGCTGCCGGGTGCTGCCACACACCCAAATCCGGGGTGTCCCCCCCCCACCTCCCGCCAGCTCCTCCCCCGGCGCTGCTGGACTTGGAGCCGGGACCGAGGGTGGCAGCGGGGCTGAGACCGGCAAGCTCATGGCAGGCATGGGGCATCCACTGGCCCAAACGCCCCAAAACAGGGTGAAAACCACCCAAACGGCGGCTTTCGCCGTGAGATGCTGGTCCCCTCTAACCCACCCCCCCCCCCCCGCTCCCTTTTTTTATGGTTTTTGGGAAAAAAAACAAACCCAATCCTTTTTCCGGCGTTTTTCCACCCAGTTATTTGCAGGCACCGGGCAGCCGGCCCCGCTGCTGCCGCTTGGCTTTGGCTTTGGGGGAGTGGCGGGTGATAAAATGGCCAAATTCCTCCGAGGTTTTGCCGAGGAAAAGAGGCAGCGGATGGGAAACACTCCTGGAGTGGTGCACAACCCCTAAGCACCTTCATCACCCCTTAAAAACCTCCCTTAAACCCCCTTAAAAATGCCTTAAAAGAAAACCCTTAAAACCCCTTAACCCCCCCCTTAAACCTCCTTAACCCCCCCCCTTAAACCTCCTTAACCTCCCCCTTAAAAAAATCTTTAAAACCCCATTAAAAACCTTTTAAACCCCCTTAAAACCCACCAAAATTAAAACCCTTTAAACCCTCCTTAAACCTTTTTAACCCCCCCCTTAAAAGTGCTTTAAAATACCCTTTAAACCCCTTAAAAAAAAAAAAACCCTTAAAACCCCTTGAAGCCCATTTTAAAAATCCTTAAAACTCCTTAAAAAAAATATCCTTAAAACCCCCTAAACCCCCTTTAAAAATGCTTTAAAATCCCCCTTAAAAAAAAAACTATTTGAAACACCTTAAACCCCTTAAAACAATCCTTAAAATCCCTTAAAATAAAAAAAAATCCTTAAAACCCCATTATAAATATCCTTAAAACCTCCCTTAAACCTCCTTAAACCTCCTTAAAAACCCTTTAAAACACCTTTAAACCCCCCCAAACTTAAAACCCCTTAACCCCTCCCTAAAAAAAAAAAAAACACCTTAAACCCCCTTAGAATCACTCTTAAACTCCCCAAAATACCCTCAAAACCCCCTAAACTCCCTTAAAAAATACCCTTAACCCCTCCTTAAAAATATCCAAACCCCCTTAAAACCTGGGGAACCCCCCACCCTCCCTCTCTGCCCCCCAAATTCCCGCAATCTCTGCAAGCCCGTGGGAAACAATGATATTCTAGAAAACAAAAAAAGCACATTTTTATTCCAATCAAAACCCCACGAAAATCCCCTAAACCCCCAAAAAGCCATGAAAAAAAGGGGAAAAAAAAAAAAAAATCCGGGTTTTTGTTTTGCGGGTATTTTTTTTTTTTTAATTTTCCCCCTTTTTGCTCTCCCGCATCTGACACGACCTTCGCTTCCTTGCAATAAATATACAAAAATAGAATAAATTACATTAAAAAATAAAAGGACAAGGTAACACTGGCAGATCAGCGTCAAAGGAGAGGGAAAAAAAAAATACCAAAACCCACCCAAAAACCCGGTGGGAGAGGAATAAATAGGGTCAAAAAAGGCAAAAAAAAAGCCCAGTTTTGGGGCTGAGCCCTTTTTTTTTTTCTTCTTGAAATGTGGGGGGAAAAAAAAAAAAAAAAAAAAAAAGAACCCCCCAAACCACATCCCCCCCTGCCCCAAGCCCAAAAATGAGCTTGAAACTGAATTTTCATCATTTTTGTGGGGGGAGGATGGGGGTGAGACCCGTTTCATCCCCAACCCCGGGGATAATATTAATAATAATACTATAAAAAAAAAAAACCCTTTAATAATAATAGAAATAATAAATAAGCCCCTCGGGGAGGAGGGGGGTCTTCATTTGGTTGCTTTCAAGTATTTTGGGGGGTTAGAGGGGCCCCCCCCCGGCGCCGACCTGCTCCTGCAGCCCCAGCAGGCTGTAGGCGATGCGCTTCTGGTGCCCCGGCAGGCGCACGCCGATTTTCTTGATGTCGCTGGGAAGGAGGAGAAGGGGAGAGAAAATGACCCAAAATCTGCGGTTTTTGTCCCCATTCCCCAGGGAGGCTCCTTCTGGCCGGGTCCTGGCCAGGGAACGGCTAATTTTATCCCATCCCCCGGGCCCAGCACGCCAACGCCGCCGGAGCGGTTTCCTTTCCCAGCACGTCCCTGTCCCCGCGGGAGCTGGAGGGGATGGTAGGGGGACAGAGGGGGGATGGCAAGGGGACAGCAGGGGGACGGCATGGGGACAACATGGGGATGGTATGGGAATGTCAAGGGGACAGCAGGGGGAGAGTATGGGGACATCAAGGGGACAGCAGGGGGACAGTATGGGGAATATTGAGGGGACAGCATGGGGATACTATGGGAATGGCATGGGGGCAGTATGACGATACTATGGGGACACGATGGGGACAGTATGGGGACACCATAAGAATATAAAGGGGACAGTATGGGGACAGCAAGGGGACAGCATGGGGACAGTTTGGGGAATATTGAGGGGACAGCATGGGGACACCATGGGACTGGTATGGGAATATAAAGGGGACAACATGGGGATGGGGACAACATGGGGATGGTATGAGGACATCAAGGGGACACACCATAGGGACACCATGAGGACACCAAGGGGATGGTTTGTGGACACCAAGGGGACAGCGTGGGGACACTATGGGGACACCAAGGGGATGGTTTGTGGACACGATGGGGACGGCACGGGGACAGCACGGGGACTCACTCGCTGGTCATCTGCAGGACCTTCTCGATGGTGCTGTAGCCCGAGGCCATGAAGTGCTCGGTGTACTGGGGCATGCGGATGGACTCCAGCCACTCGGGGACGGAGCGGAAGGGGACGCCCTCGGAGCCGCTGGTGCTGGGCAGGCGGATGGAGACCCTGGGGGCGCGAAACGGGGGGGGGGACGACACACGACACGACAGGGCGCACGTGAGCGGGGGAGGGGCAAAAAGTGACGCAAAACCGCGATGTGGAAATGCGACGGCGCCAAAAAAAAGGTGCGAAAATGGAGGGACGCAAAAAGTGGGGCAGAAACGGGAGGATGGAAGAAACGATGCGAAAAGGGGAAGGTGCAAAAATAATGTGGAAACGAGACGAGGCAAAAAATGACGCAGAAATGGAAGGGCACAAAAAATGACGCGGAAATGGAAGGCGGCAAAAAGTAATGCAGAAATGAAAAGACGCAAAAGATACTGCAAAAACGGAACGGCACGAAAAATGGTGCCAAACCAGAAAGGTGCAAAACACGATGCAGAAATGGAAGGGCGCAAAACAATGTTGGAATTGAAAGATGCAAAAAAATGGTGCAGAAATGGAAAAAATGATGGGAAAACGGGAGGATGCAAAAAATAACGGAGACGTGAAAGGATGGAAAAAGCGACGTGGAAATGCAAAGACGCAAAAATAAAATGCAAACATTGAAAGATGCAAAAAAACCCACTGCTGCAGAAAGGGAAGGAGGCACAAAATGATGCAAAAAAAAATAGAGAGGCAGAAAAAAGGCACAAACGCAGGAAAAGCGACGCCGACACGCGACGATGCGGAGCTGCGCGAAACAACGCCCCGGTGCGAAGCGGAACGGCAAAAGCCCCCGCCCAAGGGAGCGCAGGGCAGCACGAGCGTGACGTAACCGGCGCGGAAAAAAAGCGAGGGGCGACGCAAGAGCGCCCCGACGTAAAAAAAGAAGGTGGGAATGATGCAAAGAGTAAGTGGAAATGCCAAAAAAAAAAAAGAGGGAAGAACGCAGAAAACAGGAAACACCGCCAACGCGGGGGGAAAGCGAAATGCACGGGTGCAAAGAAGCAGAAAAGAGTGCAAGAACGCAAATATAATTAAAAAAAAAAAGCAAGAATATAAAGCGGCGGCATCGAGTCAAGCGCAGCCGCGAAGGAGCGGGAAGGCGGAGCGGCAAAACCCAGCCCAGGCGGCAAAACCTGCAAAATCCCCCCAAAACGGACGGCGGGAAAACAAAAATAAAATGCAAAAGGCGCCCAAAGCACCGCCACGCTGCGACCAGCGCCCCCGCCCCGGCGGCTCACCGGGGGTCGAAGTCTGCCAGCGCCTTGAGGGACTCGGGGGCGCGGATGAGTTTGTCGAGGATGCTGACGATGTCGGCGAATTTGGGGCGCCGGCCGCGCTCCTGCTGCCAGCATTGCATCATCAGCTGGTAGATGGCGGAGGGGCAATCCAGGGGGGCGGGGAGGCGGAAGCCCTCGTTGATGGCCTTCATCACCTACGAGGAGGAGGAGGTTGAGGCGAAAGAAAGCGCCCCCCCCAAAATTTGGTGGTGGTGGAGGGCGGCTGCTCACCTCGTGGTTGGAGAGCTCCCAGTAGGGCCGCTCGCCGTAGGACATCACCTCCCACATGACGATGCCGTAGCTCCAGACATCGCTGGCGGAGGTGAACTTGCGGTAGGAGATGGCTTCGGGCGCCGTCCAGCGGATGGGGATCTTCCCACCCTGCGGCGACACCGGGGTCAACGCTGCGCCCCCTCCAAAGGCGACGCCTCCACCGCGGCCAACCCCCTCACCTCGGGGGGCACTTACGCTGGTGGTGTAGGTGGCTTCGGGGTCATCTTCCAACACCCTTGAAAGCCCAAAATCGGACACTTTGCACACCAAGTTGCTGTTCACCAAGATGTTCCGGGCGGCCAGATCCCGGTGGACGTAATTCATGTTGGCCAAGTACTTCATGCCGGCGGCGATGCCCCTCAACATCCCCACCAGCTGGATGATGCCAAACTCCCCTTCTTTTTCCTGGGAAAAGCGGGGAATCCAGCCTCGAATCCGTCTTTCGTCACAACTCTCACGGTGGGTTTTGGGGGGGTTCCACCACCCGGTACTCCTTGCCCAAGGGTGGGGGGGGACGCGTTGCCACCGCGCTCCACCTACCCGCAGGAATTTATCCAGCGCGCCGTTCTCCATGTACTCCGTGATGATCATGAAGGGCTTGTCTGTACGATAAAAAAAAAAAGGGCCAAAACGGGTCAAAAAAATCCCAAGCACCCCCTCAAAAAAAAACCAAACAACCCCCAAAAACCCCCAACTCCTCCCAAAAGCAAACAAAAAAATCCCCCAACCTCCTCAAAAATCCCCCAACCCCCCCCAAACCCACCCCCCCTCCCCCCCCAAAAAAACCAACCTCAAAACCCCTCAACAAAACTACAAAACCCTCAAAAAAACCAACCCCAAAATCCAAAAAGTCACCCCAAACCCCACCCGTTGTTGCTCAGAACACCCCATTTTTATACAGCCTTTTTTGGGGGCGTTTTGCAGGGAAATTGTTGTTTTTTTTTTTCGGGAGGACAGGGCATGACACGACACTCACACTTGGAGACGACCCCTTCGAGGCGGATGATGTTGTGGTGGCAGAACTGGCCCATGATGGTGGCTTCGCTCAAGAAGTCCACCCGTTGCTTCTCCGTGTAGCCCACCTTCAGGGTCTTGATGGCCACCGGCACCTCCTTCTTCCCACGCTTCAGGGTGCCCTTGTAGACCTCCCCAAATTCGCCTGCTCAGAGGAAGGGGGGGGGACGTTTAACCCCCCACCCTGGTGCAATTTTGGGGCGTCTTTGGGGCGACGAAGCCACCTGAGGACCTACCGGCGCCGATGACCTTCTGGCGGGTGATGGAGGATGGAGGGATCTCGGTGGTGAACTTGAGCATGGCTTGGTTGGGGTCTTCGTAGGTGTGTGGGTCCACGTAGGTCTTGAGGGGCTTCAGCTGGTCTGTGGGGCGCCGGGGGCGGGGGTCAGCACCCATGCCACCCCCCACTCATCCCCGTTGACCCCACCATCCCATTTGCTCACCTGACTTGGAGAAGTAGACGTCCTCGGCGGACTGGCGTGGCCGTGATCGCCTCTTCCTGCAGAAAAGCAGTGGTTTGCCCCCCCAAAATCACCCCTTGCCCATCTTTGGTGGCGGAAAAATGGTATTTTGGGAATTTTGAGGGGTTTTTATCTCCTTACCGCCGAAGAACGTAAAGGAGAGCAGCCAAGAGGAGGAGGACGAAGAAGACACCAGCAAGGGAGCCGCTGATGACGGCGGTGGATGCCATGGCCTCGGCGCCTGCGGGGACGGTTCGGGGGGTGTTTCGGGGTGAACCACGCACCCCCCGGACCCCCCCCCCACCAAAATCCTGCCCACCCCGCCAAGGTCCTCACCCTCGGGCAGGGTCTCAAACTCGTGCTGGGGGCTGTAGGCGCCGTGGCCGTCCGGGGTGAGCGCCTGGACCCGCACCACGTAGGCGGTGGCAGGGGACAACTTGGGGAGGGTGACAGAGGTGCCCTCGCAGCGCAGCACCGAGTAGCTGTTCTCATCCACCTGGGGACAGGGGTGGGGGCAAGGGTGGAGGTGACATGGGTGGAAGTGACACGGATGGCTGGAGAGCTGACACGGATGGGGGCAGGGATGGAGGTGACACGGATGGATGGAGGGGTGACATGGATGGACGGGTGACATGGATGGGGGCAGGGATGGAGGTGACACGGATGGAGAGGTGACATGGATGGAGGTGACATGGATGGAGGTGACATGGATGGATGGAGAGGTGACATGGATGGGGGCAGGATGGAGGTGACACGGATGGAGAGGTGGCACGGATGGAGGTGACATGGATGGATGGAGAGGTGACACAGATGGAGGGGTGACGTGGATGGGGGCAGGATGGAGGTGACACGGATGGAGCTGATGTGGATGGAGGTGACACAGATTGGGGAGGTGACACATGGATGAGGGGACACACGCGGATGGAGGGGACACACGCGGATGGAGGGGACACACGCGGATGGAGGGGACGGATTTGGGGGTGGTGGGCTGCAGCCGTGACACGGGACGGACCTTCTTGCTGTAGGTGACCTCGTACTTCCAGACCCGGCTCTGTTGCCGCGGTGGCACCGTCCAGGAGAGGACCAAGCTGGTGGCCGTCCGTCCATCCAGGCTCACCGATGTCACCCGGGGTGGCTCTGCCGTGGGGACAGGGACGTCACGGAGGCGCCCCCATGACGCAGGGAAGGCACGGGAGACGCCGGTGGCCCCTTACCCGTCTGGTTGACGCTGATGGTGGCGGTGGCCGCGCTACGGCGGTGGCTGTAGGGTGACACCCCGTTCCGGGCTTCGACGGTGAAGGTGTAGTTGACGTGTGGCTCCAGGTCGGTGACGGTGACCCCCGTCCCCGTCAGCCCCCGGGGGGGCTGCGAGTAGCGGACGCCCCCGTCGCAGGGACGGCACTCCCCGCTCTCGGGCCAGCACTGCTCGCAGGTGACGCTGTAGGTGACATCCTCACGGCCACCCGGGTCGGCGGGGGGGGACCAACGGAGCTGCACCGTCGCCCCCAGCCCCACGGCCGTGACGCTTTGGGGGGGCGAGGGGGGACCTGGTTGGGGACACACACAGAGAGCAGAGAGGAGGGGGGGGGGTCAGGGGGGGTGATGGCTGCGCTGTGCCTCAGTTTCCCCTCCCCCCCCCCTCCCAAAAGGGTCACTTACGGGTGCAGGGGTCAGTGGGGGGGTCGGCGGGGGCGCGGAAGAAGCCGTCCTGGCAGGGGCAGGCGGCGGCGGCGGCGGGGGAGGGCAGGGTGTGGGGGGGACAGGGCTGGCAGCCGCTCGCGGACACCGTCGCCTTGAAGGAGCCGGGGGGACAAGCTGGGAGGGGGGACACACAAACACGACACAATGACATCAGTGGCACCCCAAATCCCCCCCTCCCCACCTACAGCATCCTCACCCAGGTGGGTTGGGGGGAGCATCACCACTCCCCCCCCCCGCCCCAAGCACCCAGAGTGAGGATTTTAAGGTATTTCACCTCATTTTGCAGCTTCTTTGTTATTGGGGGACCCCCCCACCCCTCCAGCCCGCCCCCCTCCCGGCTGAGCCCTGCCGCGCTCACTGCACTAGTGATGCTCGAGGGGTGAGGATGGGGCTGCCGCCTCACTTCTCTGCACCCCAGAGTGCCCAGACTGGGGATTTTGGGGTATTTTGCCTTATTTTGCAACTCCTTTATTATTTATGCTCCACGGAGAGAACAGGACCCCCCCAGCCCACCCCTCTCCTGGCTGAGCCCTGCCGCGCTCGCTGCACTAGTGACGCCCAAGGGTGAGTATCCAGAATGGGGAATTTTGGCGCCAACACCTCATTTCTCCACCCCAGACTGGGGATTTTAGGGTATTTCACCTTATTTTTGCAGTTTCTATTATTATTGGGGCTCACCCCCCCCCAGCCCACCCCTCTCCTGGCTGAGCCCTGCCGCGCTCGCTGCACTGGTGACGCTCAAGGGTGAGGACCCAGCACAGCAGGTTTTGGTGCTGCCACCTCCTTCTTCCACCCCAGACCGGGGATTTTAGGGTGTTTCACCTTATTTTTGCAGTTATTATTATTGGGACCCCCCCCCCCCCCCCAGCCCACCCCTCTCCCGGCTGAGCCCCGCTGCACTCACTGCACTAGTGACGCTCAAGAAGGATCCCGGATGGGGGATTTGGGGGCCAACACCTCATTCCTCCACCGCCCCTTTCTATCCCCTGCCATGCACCGACCTGGTGCGTCCTCAGCCCCCCCAGTCCCCCCAGCTCCCGACCCCAGTTTACCCCCGTCCCAAGCTCTACCTTGGCAACTCTCTCCCACTTTCTCGTAGCCGGCGCGGCACAGGCACTCCCCGATGGGCACCAACCACTCGCCGTCGGCGTTGCAGTGCAAAGCCGGAGCTTGCTCGGCCACCGCTTCCTCCACGCACGTTCCCCGCACCTCGGCCAAGGTCTGCGAGTCGGCGCCGGCCACCGTTTCGGGGAAACGAGCCATCCCCCGGAACACAGCCGGGCACCTCTTGTAGTAAATCCGGACGGAAAGCAACGCCACGCAAGCTCCTAAATCCTGGAAAGCCAAGTAGAAACCTTTCCGGCGGAGGGGTCCCACCGATCGCACCTCAACGTTGAGTTTAACGTTCCGGGAAGCAAAATCCTCTTGGACGGTGATTTCATCCGGAGCGATGGTGTCGATCTTCTTGAATTGCCGCTTCTGGAAGTTGGTGCCGTAATCCACGTCGGATTCGGCGTAGTAGAGGTTGAAGGTCTCCTTGCAGGAGCCGCCGCCGGCGGTGGGGAAGCTGTTGCAGTCGCGGACGGTGAACTGGAGCTCGATGAAGATGCGCTGGGCCACCCCGCGGTAGATCCAGTTGGTGCGGAGCCAGTTCTCCTGCTCGCCCTCCAGCACGTGGCACACCGAGTAGATGTAGATCAAGGAGTCGTTCAGCACGTTCTGCAGCAGGTCCCACTGTCCCCCCGCCCCAGAGAGAGAAATGGGGGCTATGGCGGGGGAGGCAGGGTGGGTGGTGGCCCTGGTGCCCGTGGATGCAGTTGTCCTCGGCCCCGTGGGTGTCCCCGTCTCCATTCCCGTGGGTGTCGCTGCCCCCACGGAGGTCCCCAACCCCATGGATGGCCCCATCTCCATCTCCATGGGTGTTCCCATGGATGCCCCCATCCCCATCGAGGTCCCCATGGATGCCCCCATCCCCATGAAGGTCCCCGTCCTCATGAAGGTCCCCGTCCCCATGGCTGCCCCCATCCCCATGGAGGTCCCGAACTCCATGGAGGTCCCCATATGTGCCCCCATTCCCATGGAGCTCCCCATGGAGGTCCCCATCCCCATGGAGGTCCCCCATCCCCATTTCCATGGAGCTCCCCGTCCCCATGGAGGTCCCCCGTCCCCATTCCCATGGAGGTCCCGGTCCCCATGGAGGTCCCCGTCCCCATTCCCATGGAGCTCCCCATCCCCATGGAGGTCCCCCGTCCCCATTCCCATGGAGGTCCCCCATCCCCATGGAGGTCCCCCGTCCCCATTCCCATGGAGGTCCCCCATCCCCATGGAGGTCCCCCATCCCCACCCCCGGTGTGGGCTCTCGGGGGGGTGCTGGCCAGCGGGGCCGGACGCCCAGGTCCCGGGTGCTCACCCCTTTGCCGTAGGGCTGGGTGAGCCAGCCCAGCTCGCCCTGCGCCTTGGCGAAGTCCAGCAGGACCACTGCGGTGAGAGGAGAGGGGTGTTACGGGGCGAGCGTGAAGCCTGGGAGATGCCACCAGGACCCACGGATGGCCCCAGGACCTGCAGGTGCCACCAATACACCCCTTGGACCCACGGATGTCCCTGGGACCCATGGATGTCCTCCAGGACCCATGGACATTCTCCAGAACCCACGGACATTTCCCAAGACCCACAGATGTCCTCCAGACCCATGGACATTCCCCAGGACCCATGGATGTCATTCCAGGACCCATGGATGTCCTCTGGGACCCATGGATGTTCCCCAGGACCCACAGATGACCTCTGGGACCCATGGATGTTATTCTAGGACCCATGGACATCCCACAGGACCCACAGATGTCCTCAGGACCCATGTGTATATCCCTGGGACCCACAGGTGCCCCTGGGACCCACGGACATCCCACAGGACCCACGGATGTCCTCTGGGACCCACGTGTATATCCCTGGGACCCACAGGTGCCCCTGGGACCCACGGATGTCCCTCAGGACCCCCAGACACCCCCAGTCCCAACAGATTCCCCCGGGACCCCCACGAGAAGACCCCCAGGGACACTCCCCTCCCCAAAAAAAAGAGGGGAACCCGAGGCAGAGCTCTGCGGCGCGCCGAGGCCCGGCAGACCTGCCGCGGCACGCCGGCCGCCCCGGCGAGGGCGGTGGCCGGATCCAGCGCCCGGGAGAGGAAGAGGAGGCCGCCGAAGGCCGGGAGGGAAGCGGTGATGACGGGTGCACACCCCCCACCCCCCCCCTTCGGTGAATCACCCCCCAGGAATGTGCCCTGACGCCTGGGTTCTCCAGGCCTGGGGGGTGGGGGAGTTTCAGGGACGGATGCCCCCCCCGAAGCCCCTCTGCTGAGAACGGGCGAGCTCGTGACCTGCCCCAAGAGGGTAAAGTCTGGCGGGGGTGGGGGGGATGGTGCCAAAAATTTTTTGGGGGGACACACACACACACACGTGGCCCTGTTGTGTCCCACCCCCCGTGGCCGGGGTCAGGAAGGATGCCGGGGCGGATATCCCGGCTTTCCTGCGGCTGGAAATCCCCCCGCTCGGCTCCGGAGAGCGGAAAGCCGGTGGGAGGGTGGTGCATGAGCTGAGTTGGGGGGTTCTCTGCGGGGGTGTGCTGCCCCCACCACCGTGCCCACCCCCCCGCGGGGGTGAGTCAGGGGAGGAACCCGGGGCTGTGGCGGTTGAGTCAAGGGGTGCAGCACCCCAGGGCGCACCCACGCCCGGGGCCACCGGTGCTGTTGCCACCTCCGGTGCCATCACTCATCGGCATCTGCACCCCCATCCCTGATGCCACCCACAGCCCCTCTGCCATCGCCAGCACCATCATCGCCATCGTCGCCACCACCAGCGGCATCTCTGTTGCCATCATCAACATGGCCACGGCCATCACCACGGCCATCACCATGGCCATCACCAACATGGCCATGGCCATCAATATCACCACGGCCATCACCACCACCACCTCCAACACCCTCATCACCACGGCCATCATCACGGCCATCACCACCTCCAGCGCCATCACCAACATGGCCATGGCCATCAACATCACCACGGCCATCACCACCACCACCTCCAACGCCCTCATCACCACGGCCATCACCACCACCATCTCCATTGCTACAACACCTCCAGCGCCACCACCACCATCTCCACCACCACCACCTCCATCCGCAGTCCCTGTCACTGTCCCCACCTGCATGGGCACTGCTGCCACCACCGCTGCCACCACCACCATCACCGCACTCCACATCTGCATCCCCGTCCCATCCCGGGCTCATCCTTGTCCCCATCCCCAGCTGCATTTTCATCCCCATCCCTGTCCTGTCCCCAATCCCCACCCCAATCTAAATCTGGATCCCAACCCCAAAATGAATCCAAATCCCACCCCAATCCTGTCCCCACTCCAGTCTCAATCCCAGTCCCATTCCCATCCCAATCCTGTCCCCATCCCCTGCCCTCACATTCCCATCCCAATCTTAATCTGGATCCCAACCCCAAAATGAATCCAAATCCCATCCCAACCCTGTTCCCACCCCCTCCCATTCCCATCCCAATCTGAATCTCAATCCCAATCCCATCCCCATTCCCAAATGAATCCCAATCCCACCCCCCCATCCCCATCCTCTCTCTATCCCAATCCTGATCCCAAAATTAATCCAAACCCCATCCCAATCCCACCCCATTCCATTCCCCACCTCTGGACCCCCCACCCCTGCCATGTCCCACCCTTGGGGACACCCCAAACACCTCAGGGACACCCCGGCTGGGGGCACCCAGCACCCCCCACCTCCCCATCCCACTGGATTCCGTCCTTTCCAGGGGACGGGAAGTGACCCCCCCACCCCCTCCCAAAAGCTGCTGCTCTCCCAACACTTTCCCCTTTATTTACACTTTTTGGACCCAAAATCCCGATATCCCCGAGGATCCCCCCCGGGAATCAGCACTTGGAGAACGCGTCCCAGATCCCACAGCCGCGTTGGGGCACTCGGGGGTCACCCCCCTCCGCCTGCCCCGCAGCACTTTAAAAAACCCTCATTTTAGGTTTTTTTTTACCCCGTTTTTATTTTTTAGGGGGTATTTTCCACTCCAAACCACCCCCAAACCTCCGATTTCTTTGCTCTGGGGGCCGGATCCTTCCATCTTTCCCTCAAAAAGCACCGGATTAAACCCTTCTGATGGAATTTTTTAGGAACGTCAATTTTTGTGAAAGAGCTCTTTCAAAAAAAGTGACTTTTCCCCTTTTTTTGACCCCAAACCCCCAAAACTGAGGCCAAAAATCAACCAGGGAAGGGTTGCGAGGTGGAAACCAGGACGCTGCTTGTTTTTTCCCAGCACTTTTTGGAGTTTTCCTGACATTGTTTTCCAGCTCTCCGGGCCAGACCCTGCCCGGCCCAGCGCCGGCCATGGGAAAACTCCATTTTAGGGTGATTTTCCTCTTTTTCGGGGTTATTTTGGTTTTAATCTCCTCTACCCTGACCGCTCTGACGGACTTTTTTCGGGGGGGCACCCACCAGGATCCGGCCCCGCTGCATGAGCCGGACGCTCTGCATGGGAAAAGTTGCCCAAACCTCTTGGTTCTCCCCCCGTTTCAGCTTTTTTCCCGTCTGTTTTAGCTTTTTCCCCCCTGTTTTAGCTTTTTCCCCCCATTTTAGCTCACCCCCCCATTGTAGCTTCCCCCCACCCGTTTTAGCTTCCTCCTCCCCCTACTTTTACTTTTTTCCCTCCCCTATTTTATCTCCCCCCCGCCTTTTTTAACTTTTTTCCCCGCTTTTTAACACACCCCCCCCCCCCCCCAAACGCGCCCCGGCAGCCGGCGATTCACCGCCGCACCCATGGGTGCCCCTTTTTTTCCGGGAGGGGGATTTTCCATCCTTTATTTTGGGGGGGGCTCTCTCAGCCTTCCCCTAACCTCTCACCCCCCAAACCGCCCAAACTTACCCCAAAACCCACCCCACCGCTTTGAGTGCTCACCCAGCACTCCCCCCCCCCCGCCCAGCACCCCAATAAGTGGGTTTTGGGGTGCCCCCCCCCCCCACGCGTGGAGCTCACCTTCTTCGGCTGCCAGGGGGGTGAGGGCGGTGAGGAAGAGGAGGAAGGCCAGGGGGTTGCCCGCCATGGCGGGGGGGGGGGGTGGGTTTTGGGGGGGGGGGGTGATGGTGTTCCGGGGTGCACCCCACAACCGGCGGCACCCAGCGCTGTGGGGCGTGTGGGGCTGAGCACCCCGCTCCTGTTCATTCATGTCCCGAGTGATGTCACCCGGCCACTCCCGCTCTTAAAGGGACGGGAGCTGCTCCCAGTACCCACCAGTACGGGACTGGGAGGGCCCGAGTCTGAGGAAGGGATGTGACTGGGTTGGGAGAGGGGAGTGGGGGGTGTCTGGGAAGTGGGGGTAGGGGTTTGGGGGTTGGGGGCGTGGGTCCGGATCCGTCCCGTGGTGCTGGGTGCGTGGGTCCGGATCCGTCCCGCACCACCGCGTCTCTCCCCTCCCCCTCAAACAGCTCCGGCCCCGAAGGGGTTAAAGCCGCCCCCTCCCCCCGCCCCCTCCCCTTTCATTCATGAAGCGGCGTGGGAAGGGGGGGGGGGGCGGCAGCCAATGGCGGCGGGGGGCGGGGCCAAGCGGCTACTACCGGCCACTCCCCCCGCCCACCCGCCCAGCACCCGCAGCACCCCCAGCCCCGTCGCCCCCCAGATCCCCCAGCCCCCCAAACCCAGTACGCCCATCCCCCCCAATCCCACGGGATCTGCGGCACCCCAAATCCCCCGGTATCCCCATCCCACCCCCCCCCAGCACCTCAAATCCCACAGCACCTCAATCCCATTACCCCCATCACATCAAACCACCCAGCACCCCAAATTCCTCAGTACCCTCATCCCCAGCACCCCCCGCATCCCAAATCCCGCAGGATCTGCAGCACTCCAAATCCCCAGCACCCCAAAACGCCAGTACCCCATCCCATCACCTCCCAGCACCCCGAATCCCCAGCACCCCAAATCCCCCAGTACCCCCATCCCATCAGCCCCAGCACCTCCATCCCCATCAACCTCAGCACCCCAAATCCCACAGCACCCCAATCCCATTACCCCCATCACACCAAACCCCCTAGCACCCCAAATTCCTCACTACCTTCATCCCCAGCACCTCAAATCCCCAGCACCCCAAAACCCAAGTACCCCATCCCATCACCTCCCAGCACCCCAAATCCCCCAGCACCCCCCTCCCCATCAATCTCAGCACCCCAAATCCCTCAGCACCCCCCTCTCCACGATCCCATCGCACCCCCAAATCCCCCAGCACCCCAAATGAGTCAGGGCACCCATCACAGGTGGGGACGGGCAGCGCTGTTTAATGGCGGGGGGGGGGGGGGGAGGCCAGAGGCCGCGGTGAGGGTCCGCGTCCCATCGCCCCCCAAACCCACCCTGCAAAAGGGGGCTCAGGTGGGGGGGGACCCCTCGTCCCCCGGGGCGACGCCGGCGGCGATTTGGTCCCGACGCCAAAGCCTCTCGATCAGGGCGTCGAGGAGGGGGGCGACCCGGGCCAGCCCCTTGCGCCCCCCGCCAGCCCCCGGCCCGCTGCCCGCCCGCAGCACCGGCAGCCCCCACGTCCCCTCGAAGGCCGTCACGTCCCCCTCTGTCACGTCCGCCTGCGGGGACAGGTCGAATCTGGGGCAGAGGGTCAAGGGAGACACCGACACCCTGAAAAAAACCCCCAAAACCTCATAAAAATAAATTGGGTCTGGCAAGGCATCGGTGTAACGAAGTGTGCGCGTTCTCAGCCTACCAAGGTACCGAGCGGTGAGCAATATGGGGGTGCAAACCCGCTTGTGGGGGGACACACACGGTCAAGGGAGACACCAGCACCGTGAAAAGTCTCCCCCAAACTCCATAAAAATAAGTGGGAGCTGGGAACCCATCGGTGTAACGAAGTGTGCACGTTCTCAGCCTGCTGAGATGCCGAGCGGTGCAAAACACAGGGGTGCAAACCCGCTTGGGGGGGACACACGCAGCGCCCCCGCGAAGGATACTTGGTGCCGACGACCACCCTGAGGAGGTTTTCCTCGTCGGGGGCGACCACCCGGTTCATCTGGGCCGGCAGCTCCTCAAAGGACGAGCGGTCGGTGAAGGAGAAGAGGAAGAGGATGGCGTCCGCGTCCTCCTTACAAGCCTGGCGAGGGGGTGACCACCATGATAAGGGGGGGCTGTGACAGTTCTGGGGGTGTGTCATGTCCCTCCCCCCCCGATTTATGTCCCCCTCGTGACTCACGGGCAGGAGATGCTCGAATTTTTTCAGGGCGCCTTCCCCGCAATCCCAAAAATGGAGCTGGAAGAGGACGGGGCGGCCGGTGGCCCGCAGCTTGGCCGGCCAGTAGACGGTGGTGACCTCTATGCCTGGAAGGGGACACACACACAGAGGGACGGTCACCCCCAAGGGACACTGGGGGTGCTGTGTGTGTCCCCACCCCCCCAAGACGTACCCAGGGTCTCGTGGTGGACGGGGGACACGGGGGTCCCCCCCAGCGTGGCCACCAAGGCCGTCTTGCCGACGCCGCTCTTGCCGGAGAGGAAGAGTTTGTAGGTGACGGTGGGGGCTGCCAAGGTGGGGGGCAGCACCGGGCGCTCCAGCAGACCTAAGGGGGGGGGGTGGGGGGTGGGGGGTGTGAGGTGAGGTTTTTGGGGTGCTGACACCCCATTTTGAAGGGTGTGGGGGGGGGTGGGGGGGCTCACCGAACAGTCTCCGCTGGTTCTTCTGGAGGATGGAGTCCAGGTAGGGGCGGCCGGCGGGGGAGAGGAGCCAGCCCGGCTCCAGCACCGAGCCCCCCTGTGCCGCCATGTGCCGCCCCCCCACTCCCCCCCCCCGCCAAAACCTGGGGGTACAGGGAAGGACCCCCCCACCCCTTTCCCCCATGGGGTCATTGCACCCCGCAGCTTGGGGGGAGCAGGGTGTCCCCTTCTGACACCCGCCCCCCCCCCCCCCCCCCCCCCCAGGGATCACGCACCCCCCCAGGGGTCCGCTCTCCCCCCATGGGGTCTCTGCCCCCTGTCCCGTCCCTGTGCCCCCCTATGGGGTCCCAGCATCCTCCCACGGGGTCCCTGACCCCCCCTCCAGGGTCTCTCTGCCCCCACAGTGTCCCTGCATCCCTCCATAGCGTCCTTGAACCCCCCCATAGGGTCCCTGCACCCCCCCTGGGATCCCTGAACACCCCTATGGGGTCCCTGCACCCTCCCATAGGGTCCTTGAACCCCCCCCCATGGGGTCCTTACCCCCCTCCCGGCGTTTCTGCACCCCCTCTGGGGTCCCTGCACCCTCCCATGGGGTCCCTGATCCCCCCATGGGGTCCCTGAACACCTCCATGGGGTCCCTGTCCCCCTCTCCCAGGGTCTCCTTGCCCCCATAGGGACCCTCCACCCCTCCGTAGGGTCCTTGCCCCCCCCCCTCCTCGGGGTCCCTCCACCCCTTCTGGGGTCCCAGCACCCTCCCATGGGGTCCTTGACCCTCGCTATGGGCTGCCCCCCCCCCCCCCCCCCCCCCCGCGGCCCCTTTAAGGCGCGGCCCCATCGCCTCACCTGAGGCCGCTTCCGCCTCGGGATGATGTCAGCGCGGGGAGGGCGTGGCCTTACCTCCGCCCCGCCCTCCCGGGCCGCCGCGCATGCGCGGGAGGTGGGGAAGGGCAGACCCCGCGGAGGGTGGCGGGAGACCCCGGCCCGGCAGGGAATGGGGGGGTCACAGCCCTATAGGCGATGGGGGGGGGGGAGCATCCCATTTTCAGCCCCCTAATTTGCAGTGCTGGCAGGCTTTGGGGTCCCCATCCCCAGTTTCCAGCCCCAGCAGGATTTGGGGTCCCCACCCCTAGTTCCCACCCCCAGCAGGATTTGGGGTCCCCACCCCTAGTTCCGAGCCCCAGCAGGATTTGGGGTCCCCACCCCCAGTTCCCACCCCCAGCAGGATTTGGGGTCCCCACCCCTAGTTCCGAGCCCCAGCAGGATTTGGGGTGCCCACCCCCAGCAGGATTTGGGGTCCCCACCCCTAGTTCCCAGCCCCAGCAGGATTTGGGGTCCCCACCCCCAGCAGGATTTGGGGTCCCCACCCCCAGTTCCCAGCCCCAGCAGGATTTGGGTCCCCAATTTCAAGGCCTGTCAGGATTTGGGGTTCCCAATTTCCAGCCTCAGCAGGATTTGGGGTCCCCATCCCCAATTGCCAGCCCTGGCAGGACTTGGGGTCTCCAGTTTCCAGCCCCAACAGGCTTTGGGGGTCCCCAATTTCCAGCATTCCCCCCCCCCTTTTTCTGAACCCTCCCCTTCCTCCCAACTTTGTGCCCCCCCTTTTTTCCACCTCTATCTATTGCTCTAACATCCCCTGGTAGAAATAGTGCCCTTTTTTTTTTTTTTTTTTTACCCACCCCCCCCCCTTTCACCCCCAAACTTGCGGGGAGCGCAGCAGCAGGGCAGGGTTTCCCTCCATGGCATTTCCACCCTCCCTGACCCCCTCCCCAAAAGGACCAACCATCCGTTTCTTTTCCTTTTATTTGTTAAACTGCTAAAAATTCATCAGAACGGGGCGGGGGGAACCCATTAACACCCCCCCCCCCCCCCCCCCAAAAAAATGTACACAAGATTTTAAATATCACCGAAAATCGCTTTTCATTCCTACGCTCGGCCGAGCCCGGGGCGACAATGTGGGGGGGACACCTGAGTCGCAGCGGGGGGACGCACCTCGTTCACAGCACCAGCGGCTCACGGAGGGCGGGGGAGGGGGGCGAGTGTCAAAATTTGGGATGAACGTCTCATGAACGGCGCAGAACGTGCCTTCCCGCGGCCGCCGGGGACGAAGGAGGGATGGTCCCGGCTGCTCGGTGGGCTTGGGGCCGGTTAGGGGGATTTTGGGACCGATTGAGGCTGGAAGAGCATGTCAACGTTGGGAAAAAACATCCCTCGAGGGACACTCCGCGGGAGAAAGCTGTCAACCCAACGCCCATCCCTTTTTTGACTCTTTTTTTTGGGGGGTGGATGACAAGCGACATGCAAAGGGGGGGGGAGAGAATCGCTGCTGAAGCCCCGACCGCCCTCCCGACGGCAAAGCTTTAAAGCAGAGAATTATTTCATCGATCACCCTGGGTGCTCCTGAGGTTTTGGGGGTAAAAATTGCGTTTTTCCTTCGGACAAATCCAATACTTTTGGGGCTGTGGAGCGGGAGAGGCTGGATTGAACGAGGGATTTATTTACAGAGGTGGAAACGCCGCAGACGAAGCAAAACCCTCCCCGTCCCCACGCGGCTGGGGTGGGATTTAAGGCTGTGACCGGCGAAAAGCTCCGTGGGGATGGAAGGGGCGGGGAATAAAAGAGGGGACAAGGGGCCACGTCATGGCGCTGCCGGTTTGGGGAGTGTTCCCTCCTTTTTTGGGTGCTGGAGGTTGTTGACCAAAACCTGGCTGAATCCGCTCATTTTTCCCTCCCATCGTCTCAAGGGGAAGGGGGGGGGGAAGTTGTCCCAGAAGGACGCGGAGGTTCAGTCCCTTCGGATTTTGGGTGGAGCTCTGCGGAAGGAGGCACGTGCAAAGACGAGGGTGCTCAAGCTCTCAGATTTACCAATATTCATCCTTTTGGCTGGAAAAAAAACACAAGCCCTGGTGCTGGTTCAGCCTTGACCGGGTTTGGGCTGTGGAGCGAAACAAAACCTTCAAGTCTAGAAGGGAAGGGGCAGCCAAATTTCGCAGCTTGGGGGGAATAACGGGAGTTTTAGAGTCAATGGCGTGGGGTTCTTGCTGATCAGGAGGGCTCAGGGCTGATCCCGAAGCCGGATGCAGCGCAGGGCCGGGAGGGGAGGACGCTAACGCCCGGCTAATTCTCAATGTTTTTGGCATTTTGACAGGAAAAAAAAATTGTCCTTTCTTCCTTCTTACTGTCCTGGACGGAGGAGAGGAACGAGTGGCAGGCCAAAGGGGGGTGAGAGAGGCAAAAAAACCCAAAAAGGCATCGCGGTTGTGTGGAGCAGAGGTTTGCAGCGCTGGAAGGTTCCTGGTGGGGTATTGCTGTGGTTTTCCTGACGGAGTCAAGCACGGAAAGACTCAGCGCGCACGAGTCCACGGCCTCCCGCCTGCCGGGATCCGGTTTGTTTGTACAAAACCGCTTTCACTCCCATCCCACGAGGAGTTTTTGGGAAGAGACGAAGCCTCTCAAACCCCTGGAAAACGAATCCCAACCTCAAGAGGACACCGGATGGCGGATTTCCCTCCCTACTCACCCCCAAATCCTTGGCTTGGATCGCAGCGGCGTGAGTCTTTCCCCGCCTGTAAACACGATTTGCTTAACCTGGGGTCTTACTGGGAACAGGCGGAGCAGCGCTGGAGGTTTTGCTGGGACGTTGACTGGTTTTCTTGCTCCCTCATTCACAGTTTGAACGCCTGCGTGACAGGGCGAGGGCCTGGGAAGGAGGGAAGAGCCGTGGGGAGGGAGGGGAGGGAGGTGAAGGCGGCGGAAGGGCTCGGGCCGCATTATCTTTTTGCTCGCACAAAGTACAAGGCATTTGTTTTGGGGTAATATTTCACGTTTTGTTTCTTGTCCATGAGGCCCCCGAATATGATTAACTCCCCTCTGCCTTGCACCACCGTGTGTAAACTGGTTTCGGGCGGCCCCACCACCGAACTGCTGTTGAACACTTTCCATTTGACTCGTCCTTTCTCCTTGGTGTCTTTAATGTCCAGCACGTACATCTGCATGGGCTTGCAGTTCATGCTCTGGTATAAAGGCTTCCCCACGTTGAGGGACTGGGGAGGGTGGTGGCCCAGGCGGCGGGCGATGGGAGGTAAGGAATGGCCGTCGCCTTGGGTGGAGGCCGGGCGCGCCGCCGAGCCCGTCTCGGCGCCCGGGGACGCCGGGGAAGAAGCCAGGGGAGGGCTGAGCGCCGCCGAAGCCGAGGAGCCTTTGGAAGAGAGGGCTTTGACGGCCTCCAAGCTCCTCCGGAGCGCGCTGGGGGAGACGGCCCCCGGCAGGGAGCTGGCGACGTGGGGCGGCGTGTGGATGCCGTTGGTTTGCTCCGGGGGGTGCCTGGCGTTGGCGCCCACCGTCCTGCCCTCCGCCCCGTCCGCCTGGCAGAGGAGGGCGGCCGGTTTCTGCTCCCAGCTCAGCTCGACGGAGCCCAAGCGCAGGTCTTTCTGCTCGGGCAGCGAGCCCCGGCGCGGCGCCAGGGCGAGCCCCACTTTGAGGTCGTAGCCCTCGGCGGCGGAGGGGGTGCTGGGCGACACGACCTGCACGGGGCTGTCCAAGGAGGCGCCGCCGGCCGCCGTGGCTCCGGGAGACAAACTGCCCCCGTTAAGCACAGGGGAACTGTCCCCTCTGGCCGGGGAGAGGCTGCCTTCCCGGGATCCCGAGGGGGTTTGCCGCTGCACTCGGGGGCGCAAGGTGCCCCAGCGGCCGTTGACGCAGGGAGCTTCGTCCGTGTTCCTGACGGGAGACTGGGAGCGGTATTCCCGCGTTTCGGGGACCAGGGCGGGCGGCGTGGCGCTGATGGGAGAGGGGCGGGAGTTCAAGCTGGGGCTCAGCGGGGCTCTGCCGCTGGGAGCTTGGCTGAAGACCACCACGCACTGTCCCACCTGGAAGAGGAGGAGAGGAGACAAGGGGTTACCCACGGTGGGGTGACCTGTTCAGCTGTACTGGGGGGAAACCAGAGGGGTACGGAGCATTCTGGGCAGGCCACAAAGATCAAGGGATAAAGAGGAGGGAGCGGAGACCCCGCTGTGTCCGTACCCTGCAGGCAGGATGGCACCACAGCTCCGGGGCTCCGTGGTCTTCGTTCTCCACCTTGAGCGGCTGCCACGTCCAGGGGTTTGCGTGCATGTGCAGTAACCAGGCGTCTTTGAACAGCTGGGAAGGAAAGAGCGACAGCTTGAGGAGCCTGGGTTGAGATTTAGGAGCCCGGGTTGAGATTTAGGAGCCCGGGTTGAGATTTAGGAGCCCGGGTTGCTGCTGAGATCATCCCATCAGAGGCAGGAGCAGTGCTTTGCTGCTGCACAGAGGAATGGTGACCCAGATCAAGATCTGAGCGCCCAGGAGTGACTACACCCTACTACAGCCACGGACAAATCCCTCTGTCTCCATCTCCTATCCCAGTATAAAATCAGGGCTAATTCTTCCGAGGCTCAATTAACCTCAGCGAGCTGCTCAGATAGTGCCTGGGGTGCTTCTTGCTTAATTAAAGCAGCTCTGGCAATAGCCAGACAGCTTCTCTGGGGAGTCTACCGCGTGGGTGCCCAGATCTGCAGGATAAAATGCCACCTGGGTAACGTGCAGAGGCCCTGCTCTCCCCAGTCCAGCACTCGGGGCTCAGTTACAGCGAGACACGTGCAGTTCATGCCCACGCTCCCCCCAGGATACTTACTGCATTGGGACCACCACAGCCACCGAGGATTAAAATGGTTTCGTTGTCTATTACGATCTGGAGGGGACAAAGAACAGCGTTTCAGACCGGGAAGGACGCGAAGCCGTCCCCAGCGCTTTTGGCAAGGCCTCCGAGTGCAGACAAGAGCCAGGTTACGGCTTCCCAGCCCCACGGAATCTTGTCTGCTCTGGGATGAGGAGTGGAGCTGGGATGGAGAGCCGGTTCTGCTGGGCCTGAGGCAAAGCGGGATGCAGGGTTCACCCCGCTGCCTTGTCCCACACGGCTCACAAACCAGTCCCTCTTCCGGAGGAGAGCAATTGCCCTTCCTGAAGCTGAGCCAGAGCGCAGGGGCCTCGACACCCCTCTTCAAACACGGGAGGAGGAGGAAGGATCGTCTGGGAGGGCTGGCAGCAATATTTGTTAGATGCTGCTGGTGGGTGAGCCAGTCCCTTAGTCTCCTTTTCCAGTGGATGGAAAGGCACGTTCCGTCACGACCCTTCTGGGTGCCCTGCTCTGCTGAGGTGAACCGCACGCTGGGAACCACTGACCGTCCTCCTGGGGCCCACGGAGGGAAGGCGGGGAGGCCAGCTGCCACCGAGACACCTGCACCAAGCCAGGTGACACCCACGAGCTCCCTGCCCCGGGCAGGCAACAAAACAGGCGCTGCCAGACCTGTGCTTTGAGCGAGTACAATCCAGGGTTGCTCGAACCGAGAGACTCAGGAGAGCAGAGCAATCAAAAGGGCCCCGAGCCAAACCAACCTGTGATAACACTTCATTGATCTTAAATGCCACAGGGAACGATCACTGGGTTAAAACAGCAATTTGTTTTCTAGAAATGCTCATTATAGTTCTGAGTCATGTGCAAGACACGGCACAGTACCTGCCTGAGCGTCAGGGAGATGAAAAGCGCGCCCTCACGGAACAGATGGCGGGGGAAAACAAGGGCCCGTTGGGCAAAGGCTGCAGAGATAACTTGGAAATCGGGCACCAGCTTTCAGGCAACCTGCTGAGAGCTGCCTGGAAGCTGGAAATGAAGCTCTGTCTGGTTTATCTTTGGCAGCGTGTGTTGGTGCTGAGCTAGAGAACGAAAGCTCACCTGAGACTGGCCACCTCGCGGGTGAGGGCTGGGCCCAGAGATGTTGGGCTTGGACCAAGCCCACTGCTCGAGATCCAGCACCCAGATGTCATTGCTCCTGCAAGGGTGAGACAAGAAGCACGGATGATACAACCAGGCCTTCTAGGCTTTGAAACACGGGTTCAGGGCAGAGTTTTAGGGCAGAATTGGGTTTTTCACGGGCTGGAGCCTCGAGGGGATTTGCCGAGGCGAAGGGTGTGCCGAGGCAGCAGGCAGACCCCCAAAACCCTGCGGAGATTTCCTTCCCAACCGCTACGAGCTACCCCGGGACCACCACCACACACCCCTCGCTTGCAGGAGCACTTGTCAGACACCCTCCCCCCAGGCTCACATTTGCCGAGATCCTAGCGAACCCCCGAAGACGATCATTTTGTCTTTGATGACACAGGAGGAATGTCCCGCCATGGGAGGGGGGCCGTGGGTGGTCACGATGCAGTTCCACCTAGGGAAAGAGGGAGGAAGACGTTCACCATCGGGTCGGGAAGGAAAGCGCCGGATGAACGGCATAAAGAAAAATCCCAGGGGGCCAGCGGTGTCCTCCAGAACACGTTACAGAGGAAAACCTCAGGGAAAACCTCCCAAGATCCAAATAATAATGAAACTCATTAGAAATACTAACGTGCTAAACATTTTTACAGCATGACAAAGTCACACGGCCAAGGTGGAAATATCGCCCCTTTCAATTAAGTTTGCCCCGAACTATTTCCAACACAGTTTAATTACAGCATTCTAATGACGCTGCCCAAAAGTGCATTGGATAATTGACACTTTTGATGATGAAAAGTTCTCAATGAAAGAGGAGCCGGAACCATCGCCGCTTTGATACAGGACTCGCTCCTTTCTCACACACGAGCACCAGTGAGAAAGCCTGGTCTAAACCCAGCCAAAGGGTGTTTAAAGGGAAAAGAAGAATTCCTGCCATCTCTGCGGGCGCTGCTGGATTCTTCATTCAAAGTCCAGAAGCTGCACAGGCAGAGCTTACTACGGTGGTGCAGATACCCGCCTGATCGTGTCTCCTTGGAGGGCCACGGGAGCTTTGAGTTTTGGACCATCCCTAAAAGCAACACCTCCAGGAGCTAAGGCTTTATCTCCTGCTTTTCTCAGAGCCCTCACGGCCCACAGCCAAACTGATTACACGCTCAGAACATTCACATCCAGATCTCCCACCTGGCTGGATGGGAACAGGGAGTCTGGCATATTTTAGCTACGAGCCGAGAGCCGTATGGAAGCTTCCACCACCCAAGAGGTGCCAGACAGCAGCGTGCCCACGTCTCTGGTGTGCTCTTGTGGTGTTTTTGGCCTTTTTTTGGGGTTTTGTTTGGTTTTGTTTCAGTAAAAGCATCGCAGACACACCAGGGTTAGACACACCTAGGAAACCAGGACCATGCATAGCTTCCCAGGCGGGCTCGGAGAGACACCCTCCGGCGTTCCTCCAGCTGCACTACAGACACATTTTTACAGGATCAAAGCCGGGGCTTCGAATCCAGATGTGCTCTTACCAGTTTTTGGAGGGCGAGTACGTATGGATTTCATCAAAGAACCTCTCTGGCTGGTGCAGAGGGTAAGGGCTCGGCCGCGTCCACCCACCGAAAAGCACAAGCAAGTCCTTGTAGACCACCAGCGTGGCCCCAGCCTTGGGCGAGGGGTACGAACCTGGGCAGGGACAGAGAAGGGGACGGTTAGGAAAGCACGCTTGAACACGAGCGCCCAAGTCTGCATCAGTTTTACTGAAGTGCGACAACACGGAGACTCCACCTTTGGAAAAAAAAAAAAAAACAAACCCAACAAACCCTGAGCTGAAAAGAAGGCAAAATTAGAGCTGGAAGCCTGGGAAGAAAGCTACTGCCAATTTGTGTCATCGTAATTAGTAGGAGCCTGAAAGCACATCTCGTGTATGGCAAAACATCTGTCACTCACTGGCAGGAAATTGCTAGCTTTCCAACATATCCCTTGAAATTATTGCTTTAGCACGGAATAAAAGCAATAATTACCTCCAAATACCCAGTCCCTTCTCCCCAAGGAAGGAGGGAGAACAAATACCAACTCGAACGCATCCGGAGTCGCTCGTGGCAGATCGCTCGGGTGCTCACGGGGGGCAGCGCGCACCGAACCCCCTTTTTTGCCAAGCGGCACGGTTAAACCCTAAAGGCTTTGCTGCGTGAGTTACCAGTCGCCCCTCGAGCCTGTGGAATGAAGTGCTCCTCTAAAAAATTATTAAAGCAGCTTTTTGCTTGGCTCGTCTGAGTTCAAAAGGGTCTGTAGGGGCCAGGGACCTCCCGAGCAGGGTCGGCGCGTGCACGAGCACGGCGACACGGCCTCCAGGGCTCGGTGCCGAGAACGCCGCGCGTGCCGAAGGTTTCCCCGCGGCGTAGCAAAGCGCCGAGCTCGCCTCTCGACCCGCCGCTGCTCCGTGACGACCCCGCTGCCTGCGGTGCCGTGCCCCGGCCACCGCATCGCTCCTTAACCAGCTCGGAGCGAGAGCGACTTCGGCGCAGCGAGCACCTTTGCGAGGGCAGCTACCCAAGGATGGGATCCCTTCGAATGTTGGTCAGGAAATCGGCCACGGTCCGCTGGGAAAACACAAGCCCCGCCTGCTCCAGCAGCCAGAGGTGCTGTGTCACCCCGTCGCCGATGTGTCAGGTGCCAAATTGCTTCCGCGGAGGAGCTAAAGCCTCTCCAGCCAGGGCTGATGCCTCTGAGCATCCTCCTTCCAGCACCGGGCAGATTCCTCCCCCTCTGCAGTCAGGCTTTCAAAATAATCCGAAATGCATCACCCGACAGACGTGGACGCGCGTGCCCGGCTGCGGGCGCCGGGGCCAGCTCAAGGGCGAGGCCGCGCACGTGGCCGCAGAAGCGCCGTCACCCTCTCCAAAAAGGCTGATGCACCCAACAGACCTCCCTCCTCCGATGTCCTAACAGGACTCGGAGAAACATTTTTAGCAGGTAATGACACGCAGAACAGAAGACTATTTTTAAAAGAAACCAGAGCAGCTATTTTAAGAGGCTGCAGCTGAGAAAAGCAACTCGATGGCGATGGGTTCCAAGTGGTGGGCGGTAAGAGCCCGGCCAAAAAGCAACCCCCGGCCAGACGCAGAGGAGATGGCCGCAGGGCGCCTGAGCCTTTCTCCAGGGACAAAGCACAGCTTGCTGCTGCTCTCAGGTGTATGGCTACGGGGGAAAAAGGGGAATAAAGTCGTGCAGGAAACAATTCTTGTGCCAGGGGACACGTGTAGCGTGGCCAGAGCTATACCCAAGGTCTCCTTAAAGACGAGAGTGCCAGAAGAGGGTCACATTTGGTTACTCTTTGTTCCCAAAGTTTTCCTGGCTCGTTCTGTGGCTGCGTGCAATTCATTAATCCACACCAGCAGGTTTCCAGCCTAAATATTTCCCTGGCGGAGCGCAATGTTGTTCTCCCAAGCCTGGCATCGCAAACTAGACTGCTAGAAACATTTCTGCCTGACGGCTGGGCTGGGCTTCTCCATCGAGGACACCACAGGGTGAAAGGTGCTGGGTTTAAATTGGGTTATTTTGGAACAGAAAGCGTTAGCTAGAGTCATCCCAGCACGGAGAAACAGATCAGTACTTTGCCCGGAAAGGTCTGGGATGGCACAAGAGTGAGAAAAGTCACCCTCCTACTGCTGTAACCTGAAGGTCAACCCCAGCCTCAGACACCAAGACGGTTCCCAAATGAGTCAACAACACGAAAACAGCCCAGGGCAGAGGCTAGCCCTGGTGTTTCAGGAAGCTTTCCCTGTTATTGGATGTTGTACAGGTGTAAATGAGCGGAGTTTCATTCTACAATGCAGGGAAAAGAAAAAATATCGGAATTTTACAAGTCAAAGAAGAGTTGACCTCTTCCAACGAGACAGCTGGGAGATGTACGGATGCTCTCTGCAAAAGAGATGCACCACAAGCTTGTCAAACCGGAGAGGGCTTCAGCGATCTCGTGTCTGAGTGGAAAACAGGCGGATACAGAGCGGCTGCAACCTGGAGAATCAACACTGCTGATCTCCAGAGCAAGGGAGAGCTGCCGGGTGCCGCTGCCGCCGTCCCGGGAAGGGCAGGAGCACCCGGAGGGAGACAGAGCAAGGCCCGCCCTGCCCAGGCGGAGGGGGAAGGTGGCCGGCAGCCTCTGTGACTTCAGGTCCCAGGTATGCGGAGGAGCGCAGGGAGGGCAGCGGGGACATCAAAGGGACACGGGCTCCATTACGTGGGGCCCCGTAAGGACCCGCTCAAAGTCCGAGCCCTTTGGAGGCTGGGCCGAGCGGCGTTTCAAAGGCTGGCAGGACCGTACTCGAGAGGGGAGGGCTTCCTCCTCTCTGGGATCACCCTTGCAAATGAAAAGGCTTCTGTTCCTCACCAGGGACCAAAGGGCCTGCAGAAGAACGTCGTTAGCTAATTGCACTGGTTTCAACTGCTGCCTTGGTCAGGAAGGGCTCTTCCTGGCTGGCTTTCCAAGCTCCACGCCCCGATAACACCATCCAGCCCGATAATCAGATGATCTTTCCTTGGGGATAAAAATCCAAGCGCGCAGAGGGTGCAGCACAATTAACTACTCCTAAACATAGAAGGCAACATCTCTTTACAGCTGACGCTGTTTATTCAGCCGGGATGAGCAGCTAAAAGGTGGTCCGAGCTATTTTTTTTCCAGTTGATGGATTTTCCTGGCTTGCAAAGCAGATACATACTTCTCAAAAAACAAACAAACAAAGATCTCTGGCTTCCACGGATGTTTGGAAGAGAAATGCCAGCCTCTGATCTCTTCTGACACGAGCTCTGGATGCTATCTATTTAGGATCTGTCCTTATAAGCATTTTTTAAAGCCCATTTATTCAGCCCTCTAATGCAACTGGAGCTGCACACGCAGAGCTCAGCGACCACAAAAGAAACGCCTGGCTGTAAGGGCACGTGTAACACGAATTTCCAGACAAGCCTTTTACCTACGGCAGGCACAGCCCCGAGCAACTCCGAAAACGAGTATCAAGTGGAGCTTGAAATAAAAATGAAGTTGGGGGGGGGGGCGAAATAAATCACGTGGTGCCTGATTTGATGGGATCACCCAGATGAAAGGATCAGTATCGTGTGGAGAAACACCGTAAAAGGGATGCACTGGAGCAGAGCCGAGGGTTTGCACCATCTTGGGGGGAAGGTTAAGGTATGGAAAGAGTTCTAGGGTCGTGTCAAGGGGATGAATTGGGGGGAATTGTAGATAGATAAGACAAGAGCCACTAATAACAAGCAGGAGCTGCTATGGCTGGATCTGCTGGATTTCTCAAGCTGCCTTATCCCCAGCAGAGATGATGTTGTTCTCCCTATGACTCCAGTGAGCTGCTCACGGTCCTCGCCAGCCGATCCAATCGACACAAAAACGTCAGGATAAACAAATCCAGGCCATCGCTGCCTTCCCCATCCCAAAGCGAGCTCGGTCCAGCAGCCAGTGGCTTTCAAGGCGCAAAGGAAGCCAAGCTCCCAGGTTCAAAAGCCACCCGCAATCTGCACACCAAAGGTGTAGGAAACCGCCCCGGGGAAGGGCTCGGGGCTAACAGCCACTACCTGCACCAGCAAAAAAAAAAGGGGCAAGACAATGGTTCTGCTCCGCTGTGGCTAAAGCCACGCTGGAAACACGGCAGCCGCCCGCCAAAGCCAGCCTCTCCCCACGAACAAATTACATCTGTTCAACAAATTACGTCCCATCACAAGGACACGCTTAATTTGGTGGGTACGTTATCAACAGAGCACATCATAAACCCAAAGAAAAAGCCAGAGGGAGACGCTGAACCTGCATAGTCAGGTACAAAAAGCAGCATTTGCTGGTGACCAGGGCTGGTTTTCCCTAAATGTTTTGTACCTCTGCGAAAGTCAAGAGCGTTTCAGTACAACCCATCTGCAGAGGAACAAAAAGTTTTGCAGGATTTCACCCCGAGGAGCTTGTCTTGCTTAACGAGAGTCAAAAAGAAGTGGTAAAAAAGCAAATTCCTGGGGGGAAAAAAAAAAATAGACCCAGCTGTCACAGCAGAAACGAGGCCAAAAGGACAGCTTGGACTCACTGCACTCTGCCTCTGAGTTACAAAAGCCCCGTCTCAGACCTTTCCTCGTGGCAGGAGCCGGCTGTTTTACACCGTGCACGTCTCTGGGGGAGCAGGAGGCGAAATGGGGAGCTCGGGCTCTCCCCGCCGGCTTGGCGGAGGGCGAAACCTGCTGCGCTGCCTCCGACGGCCCAGCAGCAGCCAGCCTGGTGCTCGCTCTGGAGTTACGAGCCTGGCTTTTAGGCCGGCAGAGACTTAAAGACGCCAAAACACGGGTCCTAACCTGGAAACCTCATCCAGCCCAGCCCCACCACCGACCCCAGCCGAGGGATTACCTCGACTACACTCGTTCACACGAAGGTCCATCCCAAACTTGCATGAGACAGCGTAAAATCCCCAAATCTTTCCCCTTCGGTGGGAGGGGAAGCCACAGAGGGGAAAAATAATAAATCCCTCTGCTTCCCAGGCCAGCCGGGATTTTTCCGCAGCAGTCTGCAGATTTGCCCAAAAGCTTTTCCCCTGCCAGCAGTTTGCGAGGCTTCCCAAAGGGAAGACGACAAGCCGGCAAGTCCAGAATCGGCGTGACCAGCAGAGGATGAGCACCCCGGTAATCCCACCATGAGCATCGGATTTGGGTAGCGCCAAAGGAGAGCTCCTATGAGGAGAGCGGACGTCCCCACGGCACGCTGGCTCTTTCCCTAAGACAAACGTCAACATTTAGGGCTCGACAGCTGGCTGCCCCGGATCCAGCATCTGACATTCACCTGGTTTTATCCCCAAGACATTCAAAGCAGGGCACTGGGATTACAAATGTTTTCAAGACAGGCTTTGACTGGGTCTACCTAAACCTTAAAGCTTTTAAGAGCCAGGAAAGTATCATTTTCCCCTTCCCAAAGCCACATGTGATTTAGTGTTCCCTCAAATCTGGCTTAAAAATAAAATAATTCCTTGCTTGCAAGCAGAAAGGAATTCAGCTTTGCAAGAGTTTAAAGAAAAATTGAACAAGATTCGATTTGCCTACCCAACAGGGAGACAAAAATCTTTGCAGGCACGTATATCTGCTGCCTGCAACATGCCTCTTAGGTGCGGGGGGAAAGTATCTGTGCACCCCTGCAGACTTTTTTTTGCAAGTTAGGGAGGGTACATAACCAAACCACAGCAGCCCCCTGATTTTTACAGACAGAAAAATTTTCTGCTGTGTTCTCAGTGTTGAATTTCCACCCTACAGTGACACAGGCTCACGGTACAAGCCCGGTCGAACCCACGGCATTGAACCAAAGGGCTGGTTTCTTGCAACCTTTACAAGGTGGAGGCAGAAATCCCCACTGGGGAGGATAAGTCACCTCCAAGCTTTTGCAATGTCACAGTCATTTATTTTTTTTTTTAAACCCTTACATGCTGCGACTCCGAGCCCGATAAAGCTGTCGAAAGGGAGCGGCAGTGCCCTCTGAACCCTGTGCAACAGGATTACTGAGTCACTCCGTGCTAATGCTCAGCAAAAATGTCCTTACACAGCAAGCTGAGCAAACAGCAGCGAGACAGGAGCGCCAGAACGCTCCGGGGCTTTGCCCCCTTTATCTCTTCACAGCTGCAAAACGAGGATCGCTGCAATTCATGCACCTCGATGCTGCAGGAGAGGCTTTTTTTAGGGTCCCTCCCGAGCGGTTCTCACTGACAGCATCACTCCAAGGTGCTGAGTACTCCTCACGGGCAGCTCACCCCACATCCCCCTTCGCAATCATCTCGCCTGGTTTTGGGAAATGCAAATCTGGCCCTGCGGCAAAGGGCGCCGCTGTTGCACAAGCTGCCTTTCCCTCTAGGTGGGTGGAATCCAAACGAGCCAGCGACCCACCTCTCTCTGCTTTCATACTTGGTTTTTTTCCCCTTCAGTGATACCGTACCCTGCAGACTTTCAAGTGATTTGAGTAACAGTCTGACATCCTACACAAAACAGCTCTGATGCTAATTAAAAGAGCTCAGCGCTTGGAGAGAAAGGGTTGATCAGCTCCTGCGACTTGCCTTCCCCTCCAGGAGGCAAACGGGGAGGCAGGAATTGCTGCATCAGGCTGCACAGCGCCGTAACAGCCGGCTAATTGCAGGGAAGGGAGCGAGGTATGCGCGGGTTAGCGGAGGAGCGCGCCCCGGCTCTGCTGAGCTCCGCGCTTTCCGCTCAAGTCACGCTCCCGTTGCGTTTGCCACAGCGCGAGGGAGGCGGCAGAGGCAGCGCAGACGTCGGAGAAGCCCCAAATTACTGGTGTTTCAGGAAATAGCTGCTGTATAATTTGGTGAGGTTGTAGCTACCATGGGGCTAAAAAATCCAAACCAACCTCAACTGTCCTCTAAAGAGTGTCCTGTGGGCACAGGCAGAAAAGTCGACTTGAGTAAGTGCAAAAAGCTCAGCGCTGGGAAGAGGGGGGGGCTGTGCTCGTCTCGAAATTGGCTGCAAAGAAAACGCAGCTACTGACTGAAAACCCAATATCTGCCTGAAAAGCAGGTGAAAGCCCCAGTACAACACACGAAGGGATATTCAGTCTCGCTCTGCGCATCTTCCTTTTAACCAGCCCAGCTCTGTGCATCTTCCTTTTAACCAGCCCTTCCCTCACTTGCTGTCCTCCCCCTTACGCTCATTTTGAAGCCAGTGGCTCCCGCACTACGCTTTCTTCACACCAGGAGCGCGCTTTTCTCCCTCGTTCCGGTAAATCAGGCGCTTAACGCCAAACCCGCTGAATATTTCATGTCAGGAATAAATATTCACCTTTTGGACGGCAGACAAGCATGAGCTAGTGCTTCGTCACCCCGCGTGCCTCCCAGATTTAAGGAGATTTACAGCAGATGCTTTTGTGAAAGATATAAAAACAGGCTGCGAGGATTTAACGTCTTTGGAAGCACGTCAGGCTGGCCAGGGTATTCACCGTACAGCGAATATTGTGTATTTAATCCCGAGCGTTACATACGTAATTGGGGTGGACGGGGTCCTTAATGCAAAGGTACCACAGCAGCATCAGCTTAAAGGCGGCAAACCTCGAGCTGGGACGCGTGCCCGCTGGCTGGGATGCCTCGGAAGGAGCTCCTGCCGATAGGTGTCAGCACAGCCTGCCCCAAGCCTCCGCGCAGGACCTTTCCGAAGGCTCCTCCAAGCTCCTTCCCAGCTGCCAAGACTTATCCAGCGGGGTTTGGTTTCACTGACCCCAGACCGGAGCTGCCCCCGAAGGCGAACGCACCTGCCGAGGAGGGAAGGCTCCGTAAGAGACCCCAGGAAGAGAAGAAACGACTCGCTCTAAAATGACCGGGGAGCTGGGGGTCAGACAGACCTCGGCACACCTCGGCACCTCCTGCGCCTCTCGCCAAGGGCTGACAGCACCAGCCTCAGGCAGGAGCCGGTCAGGCTATCAGCTTCCCCCCTGCTGCAATGCCTTAATTATATCTGAGACAACACCAATGTAAACAACCACTATGTGTGGCTCGGGTGCCCGTTTGCATATTTTTAAGCCTCCTTTCCCAAAAAGGAAATAAAAGAGAAGGTTTCACAGATGTCTTGGCTGCTCTCGAGGCCTCCTGACTGTTGGCAAATACCTTGGCTCAAGTCAGCCAAACTCAGACGAGCAGATATCCGCAAGAAACTAAATTCTCCGCAGGGCTGTGAAATCAAGTGTCAGGAAAAAGTCAGAGCCCTGAAAGGAAAACACAAAAATCCCTATAGAAAAAAAATAAAAAGCTCTTGCAAAATTTCTGCTTAGGGGAGCACCAGTTTGAAAGATCACAGGCCATTAGAAAGCAAATCGTTCTCCAAGCGCTGGTTTTCCAAGGCGGAGCAAGGAGCACTACAGGAGAGAGATTCCTACTCATCATTTCAACAGCAGGCACCCAAACCTCAGATGTGAGAGACCTCCGCAAGTCTCCAAACTCCTTGGGAGCTACTGGATGCTCAGCACCATCGAGACACAACTCCTTAGTTGCCTATATAAGGACTCCCAACCCCAGGGACCTATTTTTGCAGAACGTGGACTTCTTATTTACCAACAGGGCTGCAAATAGTTTTCCCCAATTTTGGCAGAGCATGCTCGTCAGCAATATTTTCAGATGGCCTGAGGGTCATGTTTAAAATGAGCGTGTACTACCCACCACGCTGAAAAGCAGCGAGCATCAGCCAGCCCTGGCCGGCCAGCCGCCCCGGCCCTGCTGGAGGTTACCTTTGTGCCTCGCAAACAGGGACTAGGGAGGCTAAAAATTCTCCACATCCATCCCAGAGGCTGATAAAGATGATAGTGGGAAAAATTCCTCCGTTAATCTCTGGTGGGATCTGTGCCCAGGGAGCTTCTCTCTGAGAAGCTAAATCCGACAGGGTTAAAGCAACAAGCTATTTTTCATGCTGCTCTGCTCGACCCACGCCGGTAGTGTCTTAAGAAAGGCTCGCCACACAGAGAGACAAGAAAGCTGCTAGAGACACGAATGCCATACAGGCAGATTTAAAATCCTGAATAAATCCCTCTACCTCTCATCGTCCAGGAGACAAGAGCATTACCAAACCATTCCTTATCAAGCCTCTTGCTCCATCAGACAGGCACGGTTGCTGGTTTTACTGCGGTGAGGTCATTTGAGCAAGTGCTCCTAAAAAATCCCTGGCAGCTCTTCTGACCAGCTGGGTGTCTCCTCTCGAACACAAGCAAAAGGGGTGGCAGCCAGTGAGCTGCGAAGCGCAACAAGGAAGGGAAAGAAAAGCCAGCTCCCCTCTTTCAGGGCTGTTTCTTCTTGTCCCAGGTCCTCCACGCCAGAGATGTCCATGAAAGAGATCCAGCATCCTTTGGACCAAAACAAACCCATGGGCTCAAGGATGAATGGATGTACGGGATCTCCTCCTGCCCCACTCCGTTTCTGCACGCCGTACAGACGCTCAGCTCTTCCCTTGCCTTAAAGGGAACCACAAGTCCCTGGACCTGTGCTGAGACAAGAGGAAAACCAGATCATCGCTTCAAACGTTCATTTCCCATCACTTCTCTCCCTCCTCTCTTGCATTGTCCCCTCCGTTCTGGCCCCCACCATATTCCTGCCATGTCAGGCCAAACTGCCCGAGGCAGGACAGAAGGGCATCCAAGGGGTAAAGCATCTTTCCCTGCGGAAGCGCCACCGTCAGAGAGACGTGCCTTGCTGACCTGCTGACGACAGCAGGCGAGCCATCGCTCCGAGGAGCGAATTCCCACAGCAGGGACTGTTTTTTCCCCACTATGTTCCATCTGCAGATAAAAATTTGCTGAACTTCCAGCTGCAACGGCGCACCGAGAGCGGGGAATGGGAGAGAGAAGCCACCAGTTGCTTTGGCCTGTAGATGTAAAACCACCTTCACCAAGCTCAGCACCACCGTGACAGCTCCCTAGACGCAAGCTGGCTGTGCTGCTGCCAGCCCCGAGTCCTGTGCCCGTTCCCACCTCCGTGGGCGGGCGAGTTGGCTTCTTCAAAGCCATTCCCACCCGCCTCCGGCGCCGCATTCCTGGTGCCAAGCACACCGACGCGGCAGAGGCGACGGCAGCAGCATCCCGGTGTCCCTGCGGACAAGGTGAGGACCAGTCCTCACCACTCCTTATTTTAATTGCTGAACAGACTCTGCCTCTCGCCCTCAAGCTGTGAGAGAGGAACAAAGTTATGGAGTGACTTTATGACCTCTGTGGGTACTGGGAACAATCAGAAAGGCTACAGGAACCCAGCTTGGGTGCATCGATAAGGATGACTTACTCAGCGTCAGCTGGGGCAAGGGGCCATCGGGGGAAGGAGGAATGGAGAAAGCCACACGACGAGATGGTTTTTAGATGTGGTGCTCAAGCAGCCGAGGCACAGGTATATTTTTCACCCTGGTAGTGGTAAATCCACATCCATTTCCCATCACGCTGACCAGCTGAAGAGTTTAAGGGCTTTTACTTCTGAAGCATCTAAACAACCGCTTTCTCCAAGCGGGTGCTTTTTTGGCAGAGAGCAGATTCCCAGGCAGAAAGCCTCCAAGAGCCGTACAGACTCCGGTGAAGAGGAGGGGAGTCTTTTGGCTTTCCCTGCCCCGTTCAGCGAAGGCCTTTGCAGGACAGATCCCTGCGAGCAGCAGAGCGCACGCCCCGTTTGCACGCGGGTTTTCTACCCTCTGCGTCCCTGGCGTAATTCATCCAGCGGCTCTGCTGGGTCAGTCGCGGCAGGGTGTCCATGGCGAGGGGCAGGAGCTACCCTGCACACAAGCAGCGGTGCTGGACGACTGTGATTCAGAAGGTGACGGATCCAGAGGACACAAAGCTTTCAGGGGTTAAACACAAACAGCCAGAGAGGCCACAAGAACCGAGGAAGACAGGGCCCGGCAACTCAAAGGGAGCGGAGATGTGCGGTGTCAGCCTAAACCCACTCAGATTACGCCTCTCATCACCGCTGTGGAGCAATCCTCTCAAAGCCAAACAGCGATGGATTAACCTCCTGGAAACCAGCCCTCCACGCACAAATGGTGCTTTCCCAACGAGGTGTCACAGCTTTTGGAAAAAGAAAAACAACCACCCAACCAAAAAAAACCCTTCACCTGCTGATTTTTCATCTCTTGCCCTTGAAATATTTCATATTTAAGAATACAAATTTCATTAGAGACATTTTGCAAAACCACCCAAGCGAAGAAAGGAACAAATTAGCATCCTGTCTGCCTCGCACAGACTGAGGGACCGAAAGGCACCGAGAAACACCTGAGCTCAGAGCCTGCCAAACAAGCCCAGGGCTCGCTCTCTGGAAGGACAGCAATAAAGTTTGAGCTCTATATTCAAGGAGGTTGCTCCCTTCAGAGCGCAGGGCGTAGCTTGCCGTTTCCAAACGCAGCAAACCTGCTCCCTGCAACGTGGTGTTTCGCAATATAAAGTGTCTAAGGTTTGCACGGATGCAGTTTTCACCTGGGAGGCGCAGGCTGCTGCCCCACATCCCTGCCTCGGGACAACCTCGGTGCGCTGCGCTTTGCAGCGTTGCTGTATGTACCACCAGCTAGATTTCTCTAGTGACCAGGATTCTTCCAAAGATGCACTTTGCCTTTTTATTTCTGCGTCGCAGCTTAAATTTCAGGAAGGCTTCATCCTTCAGCACTCCTCCACTCCCAGCCCGAGAGGACACCACCAGGCTGGAAGATACGGCTGTCAAACCCTAGTACCGCTTTGCAGGAGTGGTTACTCATCTCCTTGTAAACCTATGAGCCCAGAGAGGGGGAAAACCCCAGTATCTTTAAACTGAAGGAAGGAATTCCAAGCAACCTGTGCTGCAACAGCCTCTGCCCCAAAGGATGGCACAGAACGAAGGCCAGAAACTCGTGGGTTTGTTTCAGAAGGGCAGAAATCAGCTGTGTGATAAGCAAGCTCCGGTCAGGCAGCAGATTCACTGGAATTAAGGCAGAGTTTCCAATGGGGTCAAGTCACTCTGGGCTTGAGGGCTCAAAGGGCATTTTGACCGTGGTGGGAAAGTCCAGGATTTTTTGATGGCAACACGGAAAGTTTTATCTCTGCGAAGGCAGAAATATGCCTTACTGCTACTAAACTCCAAGGGCAACAAGGAAAAAACAAACCAGATCAGGAAAAGAGCTGGGGAAAAAATCTTCCTCTCTTCCAGGCTTTGTTCAAGACTACAACAGCAGAAAGACACCGTACGTATTGCAAGGGATTTCCATCCGTGTCATCAACCTGCTCTACTTTGAAGGATCAGACACCCGCAGCCAGGAGCCGCAGTCATAATTAGGGATGTTATTTTGTGCCAGGTATCAGCTTTTCACTCCTTTTGATTCCCAGGATGCCAGCAGCTATGACATGGCTTCGGCGTGCTCAAGGTGATCCCAAGGTTTTATTAAAAAGTTAGGTGTGCCTTCAATTAAAGAGGGCCGTGCGGCACCGCACCGAGCTCGGGAACACACGGGTACACCGAGAGCATTTCGCAGCCCTCCCCTCAAGGGCTGTAAGTGGAAACGAGTTGGGCTAAATTTTGAAAGTTTATTTTCAAAACCTGCTTCTCCCGGTTTCCTTCCTCGGGTACGTGGGAATGTGGTTGTTTTGCTAAGAAACACCTCATAAGTGGTGTCTTGGGGACCGGCAGCAGTCCAGAGACTGAGAAATGCTGCTCTAGAGAGGCTACTAGCATGGCCAGGTCAGGATTTTGTGGGTTTTTTTAATCCCCAAAGCAAGGATGTACCTTAGATCGCTCGCTACGCTACCGCAAGGCAAGTCACTCTGCAATGGGAAGAGAAGAATTGCAATTCAGGGTCAGGGCAGAGCATTTCAGTAACGAGTCTCAGCTGGTTCCTGCTCTTCAGAACAAAGAAGATGCCAAAACCAACCAAGGACGGAACAACCTGCACAGTCTCAGGAGATCTTCAGACACGGTGGGGTTTAAATCCAAGTGCAGAAGGTTTCCACTAACACCCTTTAGAAAGCCCATCGATCCCTTGGGCTGCCCTGCAGCCGTCAGTCCTGCGAGTTATTTACACCACGCACGAAGGGGCCACGCCGATCCGTGGCTGCGGAGGGCTGGATGTCTCCTGGCTCTCAGCTGCACACCCATGTCCCTTCCTCGGCAAGTCCAGTCCTTCGCTGCGGCTCACGGCTCCTTTCAGCTCCTCCCATCGCCGAGGAGGCCCCGAACAAGGAGCTCGCTCCGGATCTGCACCAGGATTATGAAACTTGGCCAATTGTTTTGAAAACTTGCCGCTGTTTTCTAGAAGATGATGAAGAAAACAGGGCTTTTTTTTTTCGCTTGGGGCAAGGTTTCTGCACAGCTTCGTCAAGGGCAAACCGCTCCACTCGCGCTCGACGACTAACGGGCAGGTTTCTCTTTCCCTCCCATTTCAGGGGGACCACATCTGATATAACCACCTCGGGCAGGTGACAGCAGAGTCTCTCCTACCTCCTTTGGGGTGTTAGTTTTGTTGACACAACACCATCAAAGGCACCTTCCCCTCAGCTCACAAGGGGAAACCTGATCCTCAAATTCCAGCAGCTCCCAGTCAAAGCACGGAGGGGACCCGGGAGAAGAACAGAGCCAAGAGAAACCGACGTGGGAGAGAGCTTTTGCACACTTACTGCGTCGTGCTAAGGCTACCCAGGAGGTTTTAAGTGCAAACTTCAGGCTGAAGGTCTCTACTCATTTTCAGGCTAAAGTGGGGAGGATCTGCTGCTCCGATACGGCGCTAGGTCTTGACACCGTTAACACGGACAGAGAGGACCAGAGCATCTAACGACTGAGTTTTGCCTCCAAGCCTGTTTTTATCCCGAAATCCCGAGAAAGAGATTAGCAGCTTTCCCATCTCCCCAACAAAAGCAAATGCAGCATGGCTGCAGGGAGACAAACCCACCAGGAAACAAGTCTTGGGGTGTTCTACCGCCCCGGCAGCGGAAGGGGGGCCGCAGGGCCGGCCGCACCGTGAGCCTTTGCGCAGCAAACAGGAGAAGCGGAGCTGCAGGTCTCCTGAACTCCGCTGGTATCAGAGTGGGATAGCACGGCCTGGCAGTGGGAAAACTCACTGCAACAAGAGGGGGACAGACTGGGGTCTGTCCAGCTCTCTGGGAAGCTGTAGGGAGGACGGTAGCAAAAAGGAGGGGGATCATGCTTGGCTGAGGATGGTAAAGCTGAAACAACAGGGAGGATGGGCAGACCCCGTAGGACTCCAGCTAGCGCTCCTCTCCCTGCAAAGACCTCATCTTTATATTGTCATTCCTTATTTTATAAGCCCAGTGAAAGGTTTGGTTTTCAAAAGAAAAAGCTTTCCACCTCTGTCCCATAAGCCCTTGGGAGCACGGGTGAAACTACCGTCGTTTTTCTCTCCGATTTAAAAAAAGGTATTTCCCAGTTTAGTGTACGGTTCTGGCAGACGGAGGCCAAGTTCAGGGCTCTGAGGAATACAAACGAATACAGGAAGGGAGAAAGTCTGCAGAAACACACTGTCTGGAACGGCACAGGCAGGCCAGGATAACTACCTGGGGATACGCTCTCAATTCTGCCTGTAAATTATCCCCTGCAGCCTGCGGATGACGCGAACGGGAGACACAGATGCCGGTCAAGGGCCTGGGACAGGGCTGACGGCAGAGACCGAGCCTCTCCCAGGACCTGCCAGCCGTTTTCCTCGCCCGGAGGTGGAAGGGATCTCATCAAGAGGCCTTCACAGACCTGCACGGAACTGGGACAAACCTCCCCTGGCACCAGGGCAGCAGACCCAGGGCCGAATCCTGGGTGAGCCAACTCCGGGCGCCAGCAACCCCACACCAAAGCCCTCACCACCGGCAGCTCCTGCATTACCCACTGCACTAGGACCTCCGAGTCTCCTTTTCAAATGGCTTTTGGCTTTTTTTTTTTTTTTTCCCTGGCTGTTTCAGCTGCACGAGAGCTCGTTTTGGGGAGCACGAGAGGCCGAGCGCCGCCAAAGTCATCCCGCCTGCGCCCGCGCTGCAAGAGCGGCGTGCTGCAGCTTGAGCTAACAGGGGAGTCGGGACTAACCCTTGCCTCTAGCTGGATAAACAAGACTCTGGTGTAAACCACCTCGAGTCCTCCATCAGGTTCTCCTCTGTGCAGACAGGCTAAAAGTCAAAGATTAATTATGCAAATAAAGGCAAAGAAAGCATCCCCAACACATGGAGAAAGGCACCTACCTCCCAGGGACCACCTACCCTGGAATAACATTGCAGGCTTCCCACATAATACAGGCCATTAATTATCACTCCCCTCCTGCTCCAGCAAGACTTGTATGTGGGAGCAGAGGAGGTGGAAAGTAGCTCCAAAGTGGCCAGAAGAGCTTGAGGGAGAAGAGTTTAGAGGCATTCCTGTTCACGTTCCTAAAATAGAGATCCTGCTTTGTAGAGCATTAAGCCCCACCAGTAAAAAGCACTACATAAAAGCGAGGTATTAACTCTCTTGTTCTGCTCCAGCCTAATAAGTAGAAAGTCAATGCCATTGTTTTAGATCTAAGCAAAAAAATACTTTGAAACCTCAAAAATTAGGGTTTTTTGAAGCAATTAACTCCCTCCTCCGTCTCCGAGACGAAAGAAACACGGGCCAATTATTTCTTTGAAGGCTAAATATTTACTCCCAGATGAAGTGCAGCAGCTCAGGCTGGAGATGAATTATCCAGCTCTGATGTCATCTAATGCCTGCAAGTAAGAAAAGCCAAACGAAGACAGGTATGAACAAACAACAACAAAAATAGGGTGTTTTCTCCTGGAAAAGCCCTTCAGAGAGGGGAAAGGGATGAAGCTGTTTCAGCTCACCTGAGCTGCATACGAGGCATTTAGCGTGGCCCTGGCACCACCACACTCCCGCTCCCTTCAGGCAACCCTACCCAGGTCTCATTAGACAAGATGCCCACGCTTAAGGAGGGCACAAGCAGAGCGTGACCAAACTTCTCTGAGCAAGAGCTGGCCTTTGGAAAAGCCGCCGTCTCACTCTGGAGCAAGATCTATCCTCCAGAATCCGTGGGGCTAGGTGTGGGAATTCTTCCTCAACCTCCACAAGCAATTAGCCTGCACACAGAGCGAGTGTTAATCAATCAACATCAGCTCTTCTTTTTTTAAAAAAAAAATTAAATAAAAATCCCTCCTGCCTTATTTACACCTGACTCTTGAGTTTCAAAGCTCTGCTTTTGCCCCCTCCAGACACTATTCTTTCCCAGGCAGCGGGTGCCAACCCTCTGGTTAAGGGCAGTAAAAGAAAAAAAAAGCAGCTAAGTGTAAGAAACCACCACCGGCACAAGCGCGGCGTGACTCATCTCCTCTGCAGACAGAGGAACAAGAGCGCTCTCTGTTTGGTGAGGCTGCCTGAAGTTTCAGTTGCGATCCCATCTCGCTACACGCGCTCATGACAGCCTGCAGAAGTATTTCCTCGGGGGATCTTCCCATGGGACTTAACTCTGACACATATTCCCACAGGACTCGTTCTTTTCAAAGTGTTATTTGTTAGTAAGGCAGTGGGAATTCGCCTTTGCGAAATACCAAGAGAGTGACTGAGCAGAGCTGGGTGCCGGCGGCCGGGGCTCGTTAGCGCGACTGCGAGTCGTGCCCCGCATTCAATGCGACGGAAGAACTCGCTGGGCTGCAAGAATAGATGTCCTGGGTCAGAGCAGAGGTCTGCATCACCCAGTATCCTGTTTATGCTACCCAGGGCCTCTTCTCCACCCCTGAGCAGAGGCAGAGCGCTACGGCAGGGAAGGAGGAAGAGCGAGAGCCGGTTTCCACATACGTGCAGGCTGTTATTTGTTTTCTTCCTCCATTTTAAGCCCGTGACTGCTTAATTCTCACCTGTAGGCATCATAGAGCGGAGGTGCAGATGCAAAAATCGAATCAAAACATTAAGAGTTGGGCAGACTGACATCCAGCAAGGGGTCATCAAGCACCAAGTTACACGCTGAGTGACGTGACACCTGACCAACTCCCAGTATGCAGAAACATTTAGATCTTGGAGGACTTCGTATAAGAAAGTCAGACAAGAAAATACAACTTTAACAACAGCCGAGTAATCCACAATACTCGGAGCACACGAAGCAGGGTCAGAGGGAGCCCGCACCCAAGCAGACAAGTCAGCAAGGAGCACTTGGTGGATGCTGAGCTCCTTTCCTTCTTCCTACTCTGCTAAACGCAAAGCTTTTGCCGCAATGGCTAGTTTAATACCGATTACCTCCCCGGCCCCCACAGCTTCCCTCAATTCTGCTTTTGTCGAAGTTATCTTAAGTTAAATTCAGAAATATACGGAAAACAAGCAGGCCAAGTGTGACGTTTTGAGTATGAAAACCAGTGTGGGAAATCATTTGTGGCATTTTCCTGCCCTGCTCAGAGAGCGTGGACTGCAGGAATGTACCTGGTTTCCCACGCTCTCCCGGTTGCTGCGGGTAGCCCGCACGGGCATGTCTCCTCCACTCCTCAAAATACCTAAAGTGGCAGCTACCAAAGTTATTAAAAATGCATAAAATCTCAGCTCTGGGACAACGACTCATCAACACGGGCTCTTGTGACCGCAGGTAAGCGTCACCCACCTTGCACAGCACGAGCCAGCACCGAGCAGCTGCTCCAGACAAAGAGAAACAACCCAGCGCGGCGCTGCAAGCGCAAGAACACGCACGTTCTGCAGCAAATAAAAAAAAGGATCTAACCTGAAAACCAGTCAGATAACGATAAAACACGTCGAGAAATACAGACTCCGAGCAGCCAGCCCTGAGGACAAGGTAAGGTTTGATAAAGTCGCCCATCTGCCACCTCTCACCTGATGCCAGGGGCCGGATCCACTCCTTGCTGTTCAGGTCAAGCCTCCAGAGGTCGTTGAAGGCGGCGTTACAACTGCTCTGCGTGCAGCCACCGAACACGTACATCGACTGGTTCGCGTCATAGTAACACGCACCTGGGAAAAAACCCAAACACACAGATTAGCCAATTCTCTGAACTTCACGTTTTTGGGTGGGAAAAAAAAAAAAAAAAAAAGAATCCTTTTCTTTTCCCCTGAGGTTTCAAGCAGACAAGCTGCCCCGACTTCAATAAAACCATGGGCCAGCTTAGGGGTATCCCTGAGCAGCGTAAACCTCCAGCAAGAACCTTCCGAGACGATTATCCCCTCAAGCAGAGCTGCTCCTGAAAGTGCAAAGAAAGCTGCCTTAGAAGCTTGCAGTTAATTAGATTAGCTACGATTAACACACTCAGCACACTTACCTTCTCTAAGCTAGTTTGCACAGTTTGTAGGGTCTCCACATCAGACTGAGAAACGGGGCTGCGTACCTAGACCTGGTCACTCTCCTTCTCTAAAGCTGATGGTATTTCACCTTATTTCAGTGCAGAAAAACGCCCCTGAAACACGCACCTTACGTGAGCATTCCTGTTGCTCCTTATGGGAAAGGATTAGGCAGCGAGATGGGGAATGGGGAGGGAACATGAAACTTGCCAACCCCTCAAAGATACCCAGAGAAATAAAGAGCTTTTGGCCCCAACCCAAACTCTGCAGCAAAAAAAAAAACCCAACCAAACCCACCAAGCACCTGCCTTTGGCAGTTAGTGTCCTGTGGCACCCAGGCACCTCTGTCCCGAAGGGAATTAAACGTAAGATAGAGACGACTTGTTCAGTTTTATCTGCCTTGGAGGACGAGCAAGATTCAAACGCGCACGGAAAGTTAAACCTCCGCCATTACAAAAAGGACTTCCCAATTTCTGCGTTTCCCTCCTCAAACACAACGAGCCCCGTTGACCTCGTACGACAACCCCTCGCCTTGCACGTCCTTGAGATCACTGCAAGGCAGCGGCATCTCTTCCACCTCTTGCCTAACTCAAGAGAAGCGGAAGGAGCGCCCGATGGCGATGCTGGAAGAGCAAGCTCATCCTTTCGCAGCAGCTCTGACAGACAAACTCACGCCAGCTCCTCAATTTGCAAGCAGGGATTGAGGAAGGAAGGTGACTTCAGCTCCTGGGCTCGTTTGGGTGATGGGCAGCAGGTTCCTCTGCAGCCGCACGCTCCGATCAGCCGGGTGCTGTCTGCTCCGCTGACCTGTGCGTGATGGCAACGTGCTTGAAATTCAATCCTCTCTTGACCTGACTGCCTGAAAAAATCTCAGTTCTTGGGTTTTCTGTCAAATTCTTCCCTTTCTTCCCCCAGAGCTTTGGTAAAAAACTTACAGTGTGGCTGGCAGGAAGGACAGGTTTGTTTCTGAAGCCTCAATCTGTCCGTCAGGGCATTGCTCTGATCGTTACTGCATCTCCCAGGTCACATTTAATGGTCTCCAGACACCAGGAACTCACAGCAGCACACGTATGGATGCACCCAAACCACTAAATCCTGCATGCAGTCCCCTCGCACCAGCCAGTGGAGCAGCAGGCTCCAAGCTGGATACCTACCCACTTGGCTGTATTTAGGTAAAGCCAGAAGTACCCAATTTCTTTCCAAAAAGGAACCAGACGTCACCCTGGCACTTGTCTCAAAGAGGACTCACTGCCTGAATCCTGCTTAGAACCGAGATGTCTCTCTGTAAAGACCAACTTCATACACAAGCACCCTCAAGAAAAGTCATAAACATCTAATATCCACCCTTTCAACATGAGCAAGGCCTCCCCAGCATCTATTATCAAGTCTAGCGAGGGGAAAAACCCACAATAAATCATATCCACGCACACGGGCACCGGTGCATAGTAGGAAGCTGCAGTGTTTTATGCTCTGGGAACACTGAAGGGCACCAGCCGGGGCTCGGAGGGAGCAAGATAAGCGACGATAAGCGATACATAAAGCAAGAGGAAAAGTTGAAGTTCAGGCAGGCAGCCCAGGGCGCAGGGCAGCATCTGGCCCTGGGTCTGAGAGGGAGGCGAGAAGCACTTGTGATTACGCAGGAGCTCCTCCACGGAGCATCTCCAGGTTGAGGCCCACGCGCCGTCGTAAATAACCCGCCGAAGGGAAGCGATGAGACGAAGGATTAGAACGCAAGGACAGCAGCTTTGAGAAAAAGCACCAATATTTACCCTGTGCTGAAGCAAAAGCCAAGGTAGATGCAGGGCAGGGGTGCGAGCTGCACCGGTCCTTCCCTCTCTCCCCATCGCACGTTGCCCACAACTGTTCACCAGGCAAGAAACAGAAACAGATTCAGACGAGCTGACAGCACACAGGGCTACTCCGGAGCTCGTGCAGACATAAAGGCTTTTTTTCTTTTTGATACAGCAGCAAGATAGAAGAAAAAAATGCCTGAAAAAGGAGCATCTGGAGTGAAAAGCTGATAACCTACTTTCGGTAGCAAGAGCAAACGACTCTGAGCAAACCCCCACGAGGAGTCCCGGCTTCCAGCTTCACTCTAGACCGGTACAAGCACGTCCCCAGTTTCCAGCGATCCAGCCCCGCAGCCCCAGTTTCGCGGGCTGGAGGTACGTATTTCCAGCGTGACAGAGCTCTCGAGGGCAGCCCGCCCGTCCGTAAGCAGCGATATCCATCTCGACGCTCCGAACGAATCCCAGCGCCGTAGCCTGGCGCATTCCAGCCCCGGCAGACAACGCCGTGGCTCAGCAGGGGGACACGAGGATGCCCGGTGGCCTCTGCTGAGGGTCCCATTGTCTGACCTGGGGCTTGTCATGCAGATCCCCGATGGAAAAGCCAGCAGCCCTCATGCTCTGGGCTTTTAGTGACAAGTCCAGGGCGCTTTGCTGACCGCACAGCGGGAACAGAGGGAGCTGGAGCCACGGGATGTGCTCGCAGGGTGAGACCACCCAGCTCTCCCCCCTGTGCATCCACACGACGTCCTTCCATGCAACTGAGCTGTCTCCAGCTCAGAACTAATATAACACACACCCGTACGCCACGGCACGACGCTTCGGAGCCCTGTCTGGGGTGGAAGATACATAAAGAGCGGCGCAGTGGGTTTACCCGGGATAGGATCGAGGAAGGAATAACGATTAAGAGCGTTTTTATAGCTTTACCCGCTCCTTAAGATTCAACCCTGTACCATTTTGACACAGTAAGAACCCTTGAAGGCTGCAGCGTCACCTCCACCCAGCAAGGCACCAGCCAGCACTTCACACCCTAAGCACCTGCAATTAAAACCTGGTGCAGAGCAGGGCTGCGGTTTTTCTCCTTAACCGTTCTTGAAAGGTTTAGTTTCCTTAGAAATCTAATCGCTACCTCAACCATGACAGGTCGAGAGCCTCTTACCTCCTCCCCACGCCAAACCCTTGGCAAGCACAGCTTTCACACCGCAGCACAGCTCATTTTTTGTTATTGAGGGGGGGTGGCAGCATTCTTCTCCTCTATTTGGATTCAAAAACCAGGCCAGCCAGCCAGGCACCATGACGTCCGCACGGCATGTATTTTAATCCTAGACCAAAATAATTTAAACCGAGCTTGCTGACTTCTCCTTAGCAAGCCATTTAAAGCTTCTGAAGCTGGGGAAGATGGGTGAGTTTGAGGGAAAAAATTAGGGAAAAAAAAAGAAAAAGGCATGAGTGAAAACTCCAGTTTATACCAGCCTTGCAAAGGTGTAGAATAAATCACGGGAGGAGGGCGTGAGTTGCTGGTGCCTGTCTTTTTTGGGTGGAAAACACTGGATGGATTTTTTTTTGGGTTTTTTTTTGGTTTTTTTTTTTTAAAGTCCCAGAAAAATTCAGTGCCCCCCAGAGTTTCAGTACTGCAGAAATGGCATCTTTGTTACTGAAGAGACTAAATATTTCCGATGTTTGAAGACCCTGATACCCACCCAAACCCCAGAGCTGGCTTGTTTCGAACGCATTCCTGCTTTCCCTCCACGCTGCCCAACGAAGCACCCGAGGCGCACGATAACCGACAGAAAGATCAGCTGGGATGGGAAAACCGAACGCAAAGCACATGCCCTCGGTGATAATTAAAGGGCACTGACTTTTTCAACTTTGAGTACATCAAATAAAGTAACCCATCCAAGTTCAAAGGTTGTCTTCCCCATTGGAGAGGTGGGGGGGCGGCGGGAAAAAGTCAGCTTGGCTATTGAAATCCCGCTGCTGCGCGGCCCTGGGCTGAAAGCAGCTCTGCGGAGAAAGGCTGCCCGCCCCGGGTGTCGGCGTTCCCAGGAGGGCCCTGCCAAGCCGAGGCTGCGAGCATCGTGCGTTGAGCTGCTGGCACCGCTCCCCCCAGCGCAGGGCTGGGGTGTGGAGGCAAGCTCTCCGCGCCCAGCCGCGCTTGGCGGGCGAGCCGGCGGGGCGGCGGCGCCGAGGAGGCAGGGCTGCAGATGAAAGTGCCCGGTCCTGCTGGCTGGCACACTTGTTTACACCGACTGCGCCGCAAGTTGCGGCATGATAAAGAAACGCACCAGAGCTCGGAAAGCCCAACTCTCCACGTCCCCAAGGGAGAAGAAAAAAAATCCCACTGGTATCTCCTCACTCCCTAAAATACTGTTTTGCTGCTCCTTGCAGCGCAGGGACTCAGCGCAGCCAAAAGGCAGCGGTACGCTGAGCAAAGCTGGGCGACACGGGAGAGCCACGGCTCCGGTAGAAAAGCGGCCCATCCCGTAAAACAAACAACATTCCAGCTTTTACCTCTCAGGGTAAACCCACGAAATTGTTTTAATTAGTCATCGCGTTGGTGCCATGCTCCCCAGACTGCAGGGAAAAAAAATAATCAGTATTTAAAATTAGTCCCTCTTCCCTCAAAGGATCAATATTTCTGGCACAACGGTCGGCATTCCTCTGCTGCTTTTCCGTTTCTGCATTCCTGCGCCTTCTGCCATCGCTTTCTGACTGCGGCCGGTTATTTAACCTCATGAGTCACCGCCCTGCTATGGTATCTGTAGGCTTGTGTGTTAGGGCTAAAAAAGAATGAGAGGTTACTGCAAACGGTCTACCTGGTGTATAACGTTATATACGCGCTGATGGGTGAAGTATTTCTTCCTGTACGTTTGTATCTAAAAAAAAAATAGCACCCTTGGTATTGTACGACGTTCTGCAGCTTCAGCCCAATCCTTTAGAAAAGCTACAGCCCATCCATAAAGTTATCAGCTGTCTGATCAAAGACCTCGCCAACCGCTCCCTCCCCACCAGAGGACAGCGACTGCCATTAATTACTCCTTATCAAACAGTTTTTCTATTACTCCCTTCAGAACTGACAGAACACACAGTGACCTCTAACTACTTAAAATTCTCTCGCTCGTCCTTTGATGCTCCGTACGAGCACTTCTGGGATATTTCTTAACAAATCTGGGAAGAGAGATAGCCCGAGCCGCTGCTTTGATGCCAGCTACCGTTGCCTGTTGACTTCAAATGACTCGTGCCTGGTAGATGATGTCTTCCCACAAAACCTAAAAAAGGGGGTTGTGAGTCCTCCCTCACGCCCCCCCCCCCAAACCTCCTGTGCTTGCTTCACCCTGGCTCACTGCATTGTATTTTAGGTCATTAGAGATTCAGTTTGAATTCCTGCTTTTAATGATTTGTAGCTTCAGTTTAGTATTGGAATCCACCCACAAACACGCAACACTGCTGTAGGGAAAGCAGATATCACAGATCTGGAGAACTGCTTAAAAAAATCAGTTTAAGTCAGCAAACAAATTAATCCAGATTAGCTTTCTGTGCATAAAGTGCATTAATAACGCTTCCGTAGCGACCGAGGGCTGACCAGAGCCAGGAGGCTGTCAAACAGCGAGGCTAATACAGATTACATGCTCCAAGAGCAGTGGCTTTAACAAGACAACTCATTTTGGATCAAGTGTAACAGCAGCACACTCAGAGGAAGCCCCCAGTGGGCAGCAGAGTAAGTTAAAGAGCACATGGCAGTCTTTGGCGCAATATTTGGGCCTTTTTCAGGTAATTTCTAGCTAACTTCAAAGCTCACCAGTTGCAGAAAGGCTGCAAAAACTGAAGGGAAGATACATGCAAATCTACAAGTCATTAATAAGCACTTTACTAACATGGTTGCTTAAAAACAAGCTATGAACGGCGGTGCCTTTTTTATTCTTTAGGAGGACAAGGAAATCTTTTAAGAGCACAATGACTTCCCCAGAGCTTCCCGCAGTGTCTCCGGGACTTGTCCTGGCAGGACGCTGCGCATCAGTTGCTTCATCAGTTATTAGCTGGGAATATGAAAATTTGATGCCTGCTTGCTCTTGGAATTGCATGGCTTACCCAGTGTTTATTTACCTGCAGAAAACTGCAATTCGCTCCTCGGAAGAACCACCTCCGGGAGGGCTCGGACCCAGTGACGAAGCCACAAGGACTGAATTTTTGTCACATCTGACTACGTCGCCTGGCAGAGCAGGGTGAGGCAGCTCGACGCTGTTGCAGTACAAATTACAAGTTTTAAGTCTCTTTCCCTCAACGCTTTTTCTGTTCTCATCCAGAAACTTGGAAGCAGGGCAAAAATTCACCCATACATTAAGCCCTGTCGACTGAATTGCTTACTTTATCAGCAAACGCATTTGCTTCTCACGTGCAGCTCTGCTTTATTTTGAAGCAAGCCACGCTCCAAATTATATTACTCGCAGATGTAGAAGATGGTCTGCTGTAAAAGCAGCCAGCACACACCCCGGGGTGCTGCGGGGATGCAAACTCCCTGGCTTTGCCAGCCACCAGCCCCAAGTCGCTGCCGAGTGAGGGTTCTGTGGAAGAGGACACAAGGCTCAGACTCGCAGGGGAGCCGTGGAAAGAAGCGTAAAATCGGCAAACCCAGAAAGGCAAAATCCCACCCTGAGCTCCACGAACGCTTCCTAGGGGCGACGAGGCAACAACCACGACAAGCAGCTACCGAATTCCTGCGCCAAACGCTGGTGCTGGCAAAGCCGCGTGTTACACCGCCGGGTTGAAACTCCGCCGCAGCGACAGGCACGTGCGGCGCCGCCGGATCCCGAGCGACGCAGCGCGAACCCCTCGGCTGCAGCTTCCCGTCGCAAATCAGAGCTTTTCCCGGCAGCTACTTACTGTGCGAGAAGCGCTGCGTGATGGGGGTGCCGGGGTAGGGGTAAGTGCGACTCTCCCACTGAATATTTCCTTCTTGCACCGCTTTGATAAAGCCGTGATAACACTGATGGGCCACACCTAGGGAAAAACGAGAGGTCAGCACAATTTGGGGGACGTTCGGAACAAACGGTGCCTGCACGGTCGCACAAGCAGCGTGACAGCAATTATAAAGAACCCCTGTATCTAGATTACAAACACGCTGGTGGAAGCTCGGAGGATTAAAGAGAATAAAGAATAGGGACCCTGCAAGAGCGGAAAACCAGCAGCGTTCACTGAACTGATCCACTACATTTCTGGCATCTGCCAGCTCTAGCTTGGTAAAGCGAAGCCTTTGTGAAAGGTAAGCACGTGCGATGCCTTGACAGAGCTGGTTTTAAGCCTTCTCTGCTGCAACGCAAGCCTGTTGCCCCCTCATCACACCCCGGCAGGAACAGCTGCCCTTCCCTTAATGGACCTTTTGAGGACAAATAACGTGCAATAATGCATTTTTAAGAGCGTGCATGCAGCTACCGCACAGGAATCTAAAATAAACATGAGATGAGACATCAATGATAAAAATTAGTGTGTCTTAGGTGAAAATGCTCCTCCTTAGCCACGTCATCTGGCCGACAACGGCTCCTCCGTGGAGCGGGTCAGCCCCAGAGCCGCAATTAATTCTGTGCAGGGAGTACATGTGTCAGTATTTGTGTGGAGAGGGGCCAGAGATGCTCCCTGTGGAAAGGCAAAGGGTCTGGCAAAGATTTACGACGGCAGCAGCTCAGCAGATGCTTGGTGGCACCCGCTGTGCCATGGCAGCCCTTGCGCTGAGGATGCCACCACCTGCCAAGATTTTTTCCCAAGGGTTTGTTTACTGGAAGCCCCGTGCCAGGAACACCCCCAGCAAGAAATGACACTCCGGGATATGCAGCAGGAAGCTTTTATTTAAAGGAAAAATGAAGCCTGGGGTCCTCAAGCAGCTGGTCCCTGAGAGCCATGTGGGAAATGTAATCCAAACTATACGATTTCATAGCAGATGTATCCTGACAAACAGGAAAAATTAACCAGAAGAAAACAAATCAAGTATTTACCTCGAGTGACCTCTCTGCTTTACAGCATGCAGGTTAGCAATTACACTCCCTTTTTTTGTTATAATTGCCACAAAAAATGGCACGGCTGCCCAGCACCACTCATCCCCTGAGACTCGGACAACTCACTCCAATGCCACGCTGCGCCTTGGGCTGCTCATCCCTCCCCTCCACTCCGGGGTTGTTTCCCACAGTCTCTTTTGGGCTGAATCACCAGGTGCTTGTTCATTCCAGCTGCATCCTTTGCATCTCTTAAGGCCGCTCCAGGAACAAGCACGCGTGAGAAAACGTGCCCAAGCAGCAGCTCAAGGGCTTCGGACACTTGAAAAAAACCCTTTCAACAGAGGCGCAGGCTGCTGCTGACCCAAAATTATGCAAAAAGAGTAATTTTGGGCAACGCTCATTTCTGAAGTAGCTGTGTTTTGGTTGTTTTTTTTCTAACCTCCAGCCTGCTAAACTCCAGGCAAGGCAGAAAATGCCTGGAATCTGAGCAATGCTTTCACACGTGCAGAGAAGTCCACAAATGAGACATCACCCCACACGCCTGCCAAAGGCGTTTCTCACCCCGACACCCGCTCTGCGTTCTCCAGAAGAAACAAGTCACCCTCGTGCAGCAGCGTGCCTCATTTCCTACAGATTTAACTGTGGTCTCCTCTTCAACTGCCTGGTTTTTTAATGAAGCTCGCAATCTAAATGCACGTCCCCAAAAGAAACATAACAGAAATCATTCAATGTGTTCACAAAATGCCGATGCAGGTAGCTTTGCTTGTACCCTTGGCCAAACTTTGCCTACCTGTTTGCCCTACCATATATATCTAGCATTAGAATATCCCCATAAGGCTTCAGAATTAATGCTGCACGGAGGCAAAGTGAAGTATCTGTATCTCAGGGCTACTCTTTCAGGAAGTTTGAATATGTAGATCTATATTAATGCAGATTTTATATACCACTTATCTTCAGCAGAGCTGTAAGAACCAGACACTGTTTTGTTTCCAGCCGAAAGCATAAGCTTTGGGAACGTTAATTACTGAGCAAGACGCAAACGAAGCACAATTACAGCCACATTAGACATGGGGCGCCGGCAACAGGGGCTGCTGTGTGGTGCAGAGGAAGCCTGAATGCAAGGTCAACAGCGCTGCACGTCAGCACACGGGGAGCATTCAAAAGCAACGCCAAGTGAGCTGCTCTGTCACGGGGGTTTGGGGGTTTCACTCTTTTATACTTCAAAAGAGGCTGAGGGCTCAATTCTGCACCATTCTTAGCGATGCCTTCAGCAAAGCAAGCGACCCAACGGCTGTCGCTGCTTTTCTGGCGTTTTGCAGAAGTCAAATTTCTGAGTTTGGGGAGGGGAGGAAACAACAGGTGAGGCTAAAGCAAAGCAAAGAGCAGCTGGGATACAAATCTGTGTTCCCACAATTAAGAAAAGAAATGCACTCTCATTACAGCTATTTGTACCTTTGATTAGTCGATACCACTGTTTGCAGACAAGGGCAGCAGTTTTGTGCTCCTGATAGGGCGAAAGGAAGGAGAGGATATATTCCAAAACCTCTTCTGGGAGCTCCAACATTGATCTGTTATGCCTGGTCTCCTCGACCTCCAGCTCAGCGTGTGGCTCATCGTCTTGCTCCATTGTCCCTTCAACCGCAGCGTCTTCTGGATCCACGGCCATGAAACCGTCATCTTCACTGTCCGAGGAACTGGCCATGGCATTCCACTTCACAGCTACAAGGGGCAGGGGGGTGGGGGGGAAGACAACAGTAAGGTCACAAAATTAAAATCAATAGCAACAGAAAGGCCCATGCAAGCCGTGTATGCCACACCAAAGGTCTACGTCAAGCTCTGCCCCAGCAAGCTCCCCCCCGAGGACGGGGTTTTTGCAGAGCAGGCTGAACACGGTTTAGGAACAAGCCCTTCCCCATCGGCGCAGTGTTTTCTCAAGCCACGTCGTCTCTCCCCACTCTCAGCCCTACTGTCGCCTACAGACGGTACCAGAGACAGCAAAAAAAAAAACCCCAAACCCGCTGGAGGAATCGCAGCCTCTCGAGCCCCTGCTCCTTCACCGGGCACGAGAAGGCATCACGCTGCTGGCCCCGGTTGGTTTGCATGGGCAGCGATGGGGAAAGGGATCCCCACCGAATCGAGAGCAACCCAAGGTGAGACACGATAGAAGCGACAGCTTTGCAGCCCCTCCTCCTCTGCGAAACCAGTTTTGTCAGCGAGCCTGCTTTAGCCCAAGCAACTCCTCAGCAGCACGCAGGGGGGAAGAAAACCCTGTCCCATTCTCCCTCAACGCCCCCCTTTTTTTCTTCTTTTGCTAAATACTTGCACGCAGTTCTTGCTGGCAGTAGGTGAGGAAAGAAAAAGCCCCACAGGATTTACGGCTGATGAAAGGTTGGAGTACTGCATGTTGTATCTCCAGCTATTCAGAACATCTTAAGTATAAGGTAACGTTCCGATGACAGAAATACGTCGGGAAATAAATCTGCCTTAATGGGCAGCCGGGTCCAATTCAGCCAGCTGGCTGGTGTGCCGTTAAACCCATGCCCGCTGCTGCAAAACAAATCCCTGGACCCTGTTTCCCAGGAAGCAGCCGACCTGTTTTAGGGAAAGTGGCGACAGCTTTCCCTTCCAGCGCTGCTGGGTGAAGACTGAGGGACGCAACTGCTCCGCGATTATACCGGCACCGACAGCTCAGACCAACGTACCAACTCCTGGGGACGACAGAGGCGCTGTCTTTTCCTAGAAATCACAATCACAAGTTCCATTTTGTCCTTTCCGAGCACAGCAGGTTGTAATGAAGGACCCAAAACAGGGCAAGCTCTCAGCTCAGTGTGAGTTTCTCCCAACGCCACGAGGCAGAGGCTCCCCAGCCATCCCCAGGTCCCAGCTCAACTGGGATGATGGGATGCAGAACAACACAATCCATGGGATAAATCCCACCTGCAGCGAGCCCAGGAAGCAAACCCACTCCTCAAGAAGGAAGACAAGACACGGCTTTTTACCCAACATCATTAAATACAAGTACACAGTATCTTATTTTTACCAAACTCTTAGTATCACAGAAAATAGGGGTGGAAGGAATCTAAGTTACCTGGCTATCAGCAATAAACTAAGCCGTTCCGAGCTTCCAGCAAAGCAAACTCAAACGTCTTCCCCAGCTAAACCCAGGTTTTTCCCATCCCGGCATGCACCGAGCCGAAGAGCCATGGGAATAGCAGACGGCGGAGACACGGAGCGGAAAAGCTTGCCATGACAACTAATTCATGCTCAGAAAAATTACGGTCGACAGCATTACTCTCCACTTTTGTCAGGTTCCCTGATGAAGCAGCTTCAGAAAATCCATGGGGCTGTCACTCTTGGGTAGAAACCACGTCAAAATTAAACTTACAGTTATCATCCTAACAGATGCTCGGCACGTGTTCCCATGTCAGAAATCCTTCTCAGAGTCAATGTTATGACAGAGAAAGGCTGAAACCCAAACGCTTTGACACGAGCGCTGCTGCTGCCAGCAGACTGCATTACGCAGCAGAAAACGTGCAAATTCCCAAAGATTAAGAAATGGAAAACTAAAAAAAAAAAAAAGCACCACAATAAGAAACAAGTGGAGCTGTGCTGAAAAAATTAATTAAAACCCAGAAGGTTGGGTCTTTTTCCAAGCAAAACCATCTATTGTCGTGAAGCGCAAGTGCTGATTTCCAGCTTGGCATGGCAGGAAGCCAAAGGCTGCCAGTATTCCAACCTCGGGATGCAGTTTGGCTCGAGCCAGGGAGGCTGGAGGAAGGAGGGTCGGTCCCTGTCTCATGGCTTGGGAAAACGGAGAGCAGAGTGTCGACCCAGGAGGAGCAGAAGGCATTTCACACCCTAAAAACGCGCCCGAAAACCAAACAGAAGCGCGTTTGCGCCCAGACCAGGTACAACGGGACACCTGCGGGTGACAACGCTGAACATAAGCCTCGGCTCGACAGGTTCACACAAGACATCTGTTGTGTTATCAAGGTTGAGAAGCAAAGATTAATGTGTGTTTCCCAACAGCTTTTATTTACCCCTTAAATAATGTCCAAAACCTGCTGGAAATCATCTGTGAAGTACAGGAGTGAACACTCAGCTAGCAAGGGGCTTTTCCCAATTATTTAATCCCAGTTCCCATCCTCTGGAGCAGGCTTGGAACAACACAATGCAGCAAGTTAATCACAGGCACTAAACAACTTGGGGGTTAGAAAAGCGTCTCTAAGGCCCATTTTAAAAAGGCAGGAGGAGCAGGGAAACCCCTCAATGCCTCAAATAACACGTGCTCGCACAGATCCGGGGATGAGGAGGGCTGCGCCGAGTTTTGTCTGGTCTCACCAGACCACTTGATAACACTATAAATATTCAAATGCATCTACTTTGCTAGATCTTCATTTTCTAAATATTTGAGCACAAGAAATCGCCATCCTCCAAGTTTTCACACCCACGCTGTGTTATTTTTCTGAAGGAAAACCAGCCTAGCAATAAACTCAACTCCCAAAAGGCAAGTCGCCGTCAAAATAACCCTTCAAGCTTGACCTGCCACGGATGCACATTTTGCTCTTGCGGCACGGGAACGGCGGGCTGGGAATAACCACCCCCGGACTGCAAAGCAGCAGAAGTCCTGTCCTATAACCCTGCTCCAACATCAAAAAAGGAAAAAGAAACCCAAGCAGTCAGTAACAGAGAGCAAAAGCATCCCAGCCAGCTCCTATTACCAACTATTCAGCAGATCCACGGGAGAAAATCCCATGCCAGTGTTTTTACTAGTTATTCAAAGAGGAGAACTGAGTGGTTTTGTCCTGTTTGCGCTTTGGGGAGATGCAGTAGGTGCTTTCTCACTCATCCTGGCTCTCCAGGCGCTCTCCATTTGCACCGAGCTGGGCTTCAGTTTGTACACAGGCTAATTATTAATCGCCAAGCACTCAAAAACCTGCAGCAAAGAGGTCACGTCTCATCCAAAAGTACATGCAACTCAATTAACTTGCCAGGACGGATCCAGGAGCCCCGTTCTGCTTGGACCGACGGCTGTGAAGGCCAACGTGAGCCCCTTGAAGCATCGTATTATATTTTGCACCCTACTGGAGAAATGCCTTTACATTCCAGCAGCAGAAATGTTTTACTGCATCCAGAAATTAGCCTAAAGCCCTACCAAGGAGGAATCGCTGCTTAAAATAACACGTAAAGAAACGCTAGAAGGGCAATCGAAACGGAACTCTGCCAGTGCTGATCAAATCTGCCTGGCCCTTCCTAAAAGCTGCGTCTCTGCCAGTTGGCAAAACATTCTATAACCCTTTTCCACCTTTCAGAGCACTTCAATTTTCCCCTCTCTCCCCTCCTGAAATTATTTAAGAACCTGCTATTTATTCTGCTAAAGTAATTAGTCACTGCAGTGGAACAAACAGATGAAAAATACTAAACGCAGGCAAAAAACCCCACCAGATTTAAGCACTTCTCGAAGCCTGGCAGGGACATCAGGCAGCCAGCAGCCTGCTCCTGCAAAACCCCTCTCGAGCCAAGAAGGTTTTCCCTACCTGCAGGCATCTCTCCGGGTCCCATGGACCCCAATTCACAGGCGTGGGTGGCATCAGTGGTTCCCATCCCGAGCTACCTCCTCTTCTCCGCAGCTCTCAGCTGTTTTAAGAAGTGCTTGAACCCACAGGGGTTTTGACCTGGCTTTTTTTTTTTTTTTTTTTTTTTAAAGTCAACAGATTTTAGGGGAAAAAAAAGCCTCCAAGGGAAAGTTCTTGAATGAAAATAAGAGGCCATGCAACAGTACTGAGTCAGAGCACATTACGCATAAGGGAATGCTCATTTTCACATGCCACAAAAAAATTCTCTCTCCAAACATAATCACAGAAGCTATGTTCTCACCGGGGGAAAAAAAATAATAAAGGTGTGTGAAAGGACCCAGCCCTGGCTGGCTGACTGCTTCGGCTGGAAGGAGAAAGGGACTCTGCAGAACAGAACGGTTAATTGCACTTGGCAATCGGGAGCTACGGCGTTAATTTAGGGCTGGAAGACAGCAAGTGCTTCTAACCCGCTCCAGACTCTTCCTCATACTTGACAACTGCTCACCCGGCTTGTCAACAGCCCCACCGGCACGGCAGGGTAGCATTTATGGAGACATGTAGACCTTTTAGGCTTATTCTCTTACCCAGATTAAAAAAAAAAAAGCCTATTCCATCAGACAGGTACATTTAATAATGAGTTGTAGGCTGCTTTCCTTGGAAAAAAACCCCTCTCTGTATGGGGAAGGATTCTTTTTGTGTGATATTTGCTTGTTTGTCTCATGCAGCCACGCCATCAAGGACTTTGACAGCAGCTTCCCCCACTCCAGTTTGGCTTTTCCTACTACCAGTTGCCCTGCAGAAACCCCCGGCCCATTTTCTAGTGATGTAAAAGGACAAATAAAGCAGTATTTCCTAGGAGAATCACGCTTTTTTAATGAAAGCAACAGCACAAGGAGTAAAAGGTCTGTGGGAGCCACGGGATTCAGGGTAGGGATAAACACCGTTCAGTAAGATGCCATTTCCAGTCCACCAAAACTTGCACCAGTTAGAGCTGATGATTTGAAAATCAACCGCTAGACAAGTTCAACAGTGGAAAAAAAAGCAGATTTTAGTCAAAAAAGAAAGAAAACAAAGCCTTTGGGAAACCGAACGATGAGCAATATCCTGTCTGCACTGCTGCATAAGCGCCGTGCCCAGCTGAAAGAGCCAGACCTCAGGGATACCTGCACCACACTTTCCTCCTTATCCCTGCAAAACAGGCAATTACAAGTTCTTTGAAGCAAAGCTTTTCCCTTTTTTTTTTTTTCCTCTAGCTGCCTCTCAGCAGGAAATTGTTTTTTCTTTCATATAAGACCTAGCTTCACCCACGAAAATAAAGGTTTCCTAAACTCCATCTGCAAGCTTGAAAATTCAAATATATACCTTTCAGTACTGCCTCCCTGCTGCGTGTTTTGCCTGTTAAACCAGTATTTTTATAGATGCAGAGAGAAATACAAAATTACGTGACTTCATTTTACAGTGCCATAACCTGTAATGAAACAGCATGATTACACTGGAATTTTAATTGATATTATTGTAATAAAAAGGTTCTGTAACCAGAAATCCCTCCCACCCTGATGACAAGCCAACCCTCAGCTCTTCCAGATTCCTGCTTATTTTTATTCAAAGCTTTCAGAACAAAAGTAGTAAAAGAATATTATGCAGCAAGATTTATTGTGCAAACAGCACAGCAACCCCAAAATAAATTCTGCCTAGTCTGCCTTCCTACAAAATTAAAGCACTAAAAATGAGAAAGAAAATTTGAGGTTTATCCTGGATTTATTGCAGGAATACAAGCCTAGGTTGCACACGGTCTGTATGCTGGGCGCTAGCGCACGCTTCTTGAGAGCAGGAGGAAACAGCAGAGTTTGACGCTGCACTTCAGGTGTACGCAGCAAAATCGGTCATTTGAATTTGCTGATGGAAGAAACCGCACAAAACCTCAGAACTGGCCTAAAAGCTTAATAAAATATTAACAAATCGAGAAGCAAACCAAAAATGCCAAGGTGCGAAGTCTGTCTCCAGGTACCCCTGCTATACAAAGGGGTCATCCAACGAACATCCAACAAAACCCCTCCAAATGCATCCATAACAAACGGGATCTGGAGACTTTCGAGTTCCTTTTGACAGTATTATTACCCTTAAAGGAGCTTAAGTTGTTTAAAACCTGCTGAAATCTGGGTTGATAAGCACTAGCAGCACAAAAGAAGCCGTTATGTTACTTCTCTAGGTACCGCTTGAGCTCCCACGCATGCTGTTGGCCAACGAGCCCCCGGTTAGATCACGCTGGGCATTAAATACATTTACCTTGAGGTTAAAAAGGTGATCTGGGTGGGCCAGGCACCCAGACACGGGGCATTGTGCTCTGTGGGTTCCCCCGATGAAAATTCAAGCCTGCACACGTATGCCTCCAACTCTGAAACCTCAGTAATCTCTCAACAACATTATGTCCCTCCAACCAAGCCGAAAATGACTGACTGAAGTCAGAATATCCACCCTAGCTGGGGTTCTCCAAATGCAGAAAGGGTCATTCCAGTAACTTCGCCCCAAATTTGGCCTGTTTTGAAAACTCTTCTGCTTGGGTGCAATAATTGGCTGGACTGTATCTAGGTTTGCTCTCACAATTCATCCCCTTTACTGAAATCACCCTGAATTTTGTAGGGCAGTAAATCAGCAGTATTTCGGGCTCACACACTCCCTCTACCGGCTCCCTGCAAACCGTTAATTAAAATTATTCTTGCCTGAACTTCACAAAACAAATAATCATGATTCATTTCACAACAAAGCCAGAAAAGGAGAAGGATCCCTAAACAAGCCAATAAAAGGCTTTAAGACTTGAAAATAGAGGATTTTTACAAGAAAATGTGGAGATGCTTCTCCTGCTGTAACATACGCTGTCGGAGGATAAACAGTTTGCGCAGCAGCTGCCCGGATAAAACCGGCCGATGTGATTTTCGGTACCAATCCAAACCTGCCTGCGATGATTCATCAGCACGAACTCCTGCTCGGTAACGCCAAGCAAACACACGATGGCAGAGCCTGGAAATAATTGTCATTTCCCTCCTGCGTTAAGACAGCGCAGCAGGTCTGGAGCTCCCGGGCAGCACTTGGAAAGCTGCAGTAAAAGTCATTATTTTGAGGACTGTAAAAACGACACAGCACTCCTTACTTTCTACGGGCATCTCTTAAACCTACCAAAGCCGCTAAAATTGGTTAATCTGTGTATAGGTTTCAGGCAAACGAAGGCAAATTTAGAGCTGAACCATGAGGAAAACACACTACCGATCTAAAAACCAGCCTTGTTTCGAAAAAATAAGTCTGAAAACACAACTCTGAAACATCGTTTCTGTATCTACATTTCCATAAAACCCAATGCCCATTTCTATGCCCAAACCACCCAGAAAACCTCCACAGGCAAAACAATTCCATGTAAAGCATGGAAATACCTTAGAGAAGGGTTTGCAAACAAAACTAGGAGCCACCCAAACATATGAGGTGACTTAATTCTTGATTTTTTTTTGACAGACTGCATTAGATGCTTATTCGGTGTGGTTGGGACGAGCTTTTACAACACAAAATCTTTTCTTCGCACAGCCTAACCCGGTGAACCCAAACGGCTGCTCCCAGCACAATTCCCACTCGGCTGCTGCCCGCGGAGGAAGCCACCGTCCCCGCGGTGCCCACGTGCCCAGCGAGCACCGCCGCAGGGAAGCGGCCCGTGGCAAGGCTCGGAGCCCGACCCGGCGCACGACTTCCTTGGCCGGGGAAGCCCTGGATCGCATCCACCTCCTCCGGCTCCGCCAGGAAAACGCGCAGCTCGGGAAGCAGCAAAACGTCCTTCCCCACCAACGCACCGCTGGCGGGTGAGCCCTGGCCACCTGCAGCAATCGGGCTGGGGGGGGGCGGACCTTTTGCCTCCCCGGGAGCTCCTCTGGTCCCCAGGATTTGGAGCTTTCTTGCCTTCGACAGGGTCTCTCCTCTCTCTTTGCCGTCCTGGGAAACTTGAGGGAACTCAGGGTCTTTAAGAGCTTCATCCTTTTGTTGAATCAGGCAGAAAGGGGCAACAGGCTCAGGAATCAGTGTGAGAGGGAAAGCAAACTGCATAAGCCTTGTTTCCAGAAAAACAGCCCTGGGAAAACCCCATCAGCTCACACACACACACACTGCTCCACACGACTGCCTTCAGAAACTACCAGCACTTCAAGAGACCCAAATAATCAGCGTTAACACCCCCACTGCAGTGCTGTCCATGTAAACCAGGCAATCTCTTCTGGCTTTAAGCAGCACTTCAGCCCCTCAAGATTTCGGCTTCCAACACCGCTGCAAAATTCAGGCTTAATGTTTCGCTGAGGGAACAAAGACTGAAGTTTTAGCGCTCAGGAAAATGAAGTTAAGCAAAGGCTAGGTCAAGGTCAGGGTTTACCAGCGGGGCAACTTGTCACGCAAGCGCTCACATCCAAGCCTCTGATGTGGTCTTCGGCTTAGCGCACGCAGGTGAAGGAGGAGGGGTATGGAAGAACTGCATTGTTGCAATTAACGAAGTTATTTTGCAGCCTAAATTCACAAACCACAACGTCCCTCTGTTGACTGAGAAAGACAAGTCATGAGCAGCCCTGAGATTTCATCTGAAGTGAATACACCTCAAGGGTACTGACTTTCAGGCCAAGAAAAGAAGGATGCACTGGAAAAAGCCACTTACTAGGGTAGGCACGGTAGCCAAGGCTTAATTTAAATCGATATCCACAGCTTTCAGACGGACTGCTGACTTCGCAGCAGGTCGCTGATGCAATGTTTTTATCTTTGTTAGCAAGCAGGGTCCCAAGATATCTAATACCATCTCGACACGGGCATTATCAGCGTATGAGCACTGCAAACGATGCTCTCCTCCCCACCTTAACTCCCAGCAGATGAGCTGCTCGGCCATAACACGTATTGTGTGTCTGCCACACTAAGAGCATGTTTTTGCCTTGTCCACTCGCCTAATCCCATCAAATAAATTCGTATGCCACCTCCGAACCAGCTCGTGTAATTCCCAGTGCAAAGCCTTTGATGAAAGCTGCCAACTACGGAGTTAAGCATCTAGCAAATACTGCCCAGGAGCAGGGCTGGATCACACCAAAGAGAATTAAATTAAAGGCAGATCTGTTTGCTAAACAGCAATTGCAACAATATAGAAAATATTTTCTCTCTCTCAATGGTGGAAAATAAGGGGTTTGCACTGACAGAGACACACGCAGCCAGAAAAGCCTCTGGCCACGTAGCGCACACCTGCCCAGCGCTACCTTAAACCTCTTCACGCACTACAAAAGCGCAGCATCGGAGGGTGTCGCAGTGGCTCATAAGTGCCACGGCAGAAATTAACCCAATTTTATAGGTAAAGGAACAAAAGCACCGAGAGGCCGAGGTCAAGCGAGCCCTCGACAGCACTGGGATTACAATACTGGAGGTTTCTGGCTCCCTGACCTGTGCTGAAGAAATCGAGCCGCCGCCTCTCCCGAGTGAAGATGAATACGCAGATAGCGCCAAGAGCTCTGTTTTATTTCTGATGGGGGAGCTGGAAACAAAGCTACGCTAATCAACCCATGAAAGGGTGACAGAAAAGTGTGAGATTTATGAAGAGCAAGCACAGAGCTTGAAGAGGGCTTGAGCGTATAAATTCAGAACGTGGCTCAATTCATCACCGGGGTTTTTTTAGCAGAAGATACTAACTAAGAAGGACAAACACTCATCAATCTCTCCAAACCTGAGACTACGTACCCCCTCGTCACACTGTGCCGTGTGGGTAGAGAGAAGAACAGTGCCTAAGGGTCCACGAGACGCGTGTGTCAGCAAAGGGCATCGCCAGAGCACGGCAGAGGCAAACGGCGGCTTCAGGGTGGGCCTGACTTTGAGGCACCGTGCCTTCTCGTCGCTCTAAACCCCACGGAGCCGTCCTTAGCTCGGTGACGGGCAGTCTAGACAGCGTCTCCTTCATTCACCGTCAACATGGTGTTGGCAGCGAGCACCGGGAGAGCTCTCCTCCCAGCGCTGAACACGTTTCTCCCATAAACCTGCGTCTTGGTGGGGGAAAACCCCGAAGCTCCCAGCAAACAGCGATGTCATTTCAAGCGAGCAATAAAGCATTCCCTGAAATCTTTCAGGAGGTAAAGCAGATGGGAAGGGAAGGATAAATACTTCCCTCATCGGTGATACGAGTGTGCAAAACAGCCCGCAGGGTGGCGGCGATTGCAACCCTGTTATTATAGAACAGGACGGACGGCTCCGCATCCCCTGTGACACCAGGGCTTTAAAGGACAAAGGAATCAGGCTAAAGCCACAGGGAGACCCACGCACCTCGGCGTGATGGGTTGCAAACAGCACTGGCAACACCACCAACCGGACCCTGCAAGCACCTGAGCCATCTCCAGGAACACACAACTCAGCAATTCCATTTAAAAGACATTTCATGAGAGTTCGACCCACCCAGCGGGCTGGATGAGGATTTGCTGCCGTTTCCACACATTTTGAGAATTTGCCTTCTTTGTTATTGGAATTTTTCTTTTCAGCTAATGAGGAAGGCAATGAAGAATAAGAAGCAAAAGTTAGGGATGCATCACCACTGAGAAAAGCGAGGCTTCTCCTTCTACCCTATAAGCCACATCTCCAGTCTAGCTGTCTAGTGAGGCTTAAAAATGCTCGGTCTTAAACACTAAGAAAGAGAAGGCAAAAAAATAGAAGTCAAATCCACCAGCAACATAAAAATTCAAGGAAATTGTGCTAATTTCAAATTCATCCCTACCTTTTAATCAAAAGCTCAGCTTCCCCCAGCAGCCCAAGATCGCCCTTCGTTAGCATCCCAACCAAGAGCACTCCTGCCACCCCAACCCCTTTCTAACCGATGAGCCCAGCCTGGCGTCGTACCGAGCACGAGAGCGGAGCAAACCACGTTTTATCCCATCTTATAAAACCCCGGGATTTCACAGCATCCAGGAGTCAGGTTCAGAACGGGCCACAGCGTCCCACGTGTCCCCTCCTGAGCCGCAAGGCACGTCGGTGCCCACAGAACGGGGCGTCGCTGCCCCAAAACCTCAAGCTCCAGGAGGTTTGCAGGAGTCCCCAGCAGCACCGCGGCGCACCGGGGACAGAAAACAGCCGGCCTGGACACAAATGCAGGAAGAGCCGGCATTCAGCAGGGCAGAGCCCAGGCGGCTGCTCGACGGAGGGACCGAACTAAAGAACTGCAGAATGGAGGCGACAACAATGGTGCAGAAGTAGCTGCTCTTTGGTTTTCTTGTTTAAGGTGCTCGGGGCAGGCGCCTTCGCACGCTGGCAAACGGATCTGAGGCGCAACCGATATCAGTGGTGAGAAAAAAAACCCAGGGATTCGCTGAGAATGTTTGACTTTTGCAGAATTATGCTTTTTTTAATAGGTTTGATACCCCCCCACGCCCTCAGCCCCCTCCCCTGGAAGCTCACCGTGAGGATAACCGCACCTAAGGGGTTCGGGACCTTTAGCGCAGCTAAATCCCACGTACCCTGGCAGGCTCTCCAGCGCGGTAAAAAGCCAGCCACAGCGATGAATACACATCACAGATTCCCCGATGTAAAAAGTTTCAGGATGGACAGTTTCTTCCCACAGTCACCCCGGCTCGACAGCAAGGTTTTTACATTTGTGAGCTGCTTTTTATCCAGCACACCCCAAATCACTCAGCAAACCAGAGATGATCTTTTGCCTGCTGAAATGTGTCACTCACAGACAGACCGTACGGTCAGCTGAGAGCAATAATTTCGGTAGCTTCGCAGGGAACTTTGCTCAGGCAGAACGTATATCACAAAACACAGATTTTGCTAAGGTTATCGAGTATTTTTGGTAATGCTTTGCAGCATTCAGCAAGAGCCCCTTGCTTTTACACCTCTGGTACGAGGCAGCCCGGCAGCAGGTCACCTCCCAACACCGTTCCTTCCCGACCAACTCAAATAAAAGCATCTTTTCACCGAACACCACTTGCCGTGGAGACCTGGGGAGCCCTTAAACGCATCTCAAAGTGCCGACAGGGCTGTCACCACTGGTCTGAGGTTTGACAAGACCAGCAGTGGAAGGGAGCATTACCGTAGCACATCAGTATTAACATAAGGAGACGCCCCAAATAAATTCAAGTAGCTCTACCAACTCACCTAAAGCCTTCACAAGCCAAATTATTACAAAATTTGCACAAGCACAGAACAAAATAAGCCAGCCAAGTGTTTCAAAATGAGTCTGAAACGTATGAAGAGATACAGCATGCCTGAATTGCAAATCACTGTTTCCTGAACTATATTAAGTAGGAGGAAAAATGAACATTTTCAGTCACAGATGCTTCAGTAAGTGTTCAGCTAGCAAAGAGAAATATTTTAAAAATTGCCATAGAAATGAGGAAGCGCGTACAAGCCACGACGTGGAATTAACCAAAGCTCTGGGAGAACATTTGCAGCTCTTGAAACAGCAACCTCCTGAAGGCAAGATCCACATTTTCTGCATCTGGCTCAACACAAGTCACAATTTTCGCTGCGGATGTGTCAGCCCGCTCTCCTTTAATCTGAGACACAAGTGAGTTCAAAAGGGATCTTGACCTGAATTTCTAAACTACATCAAAAAGCTGCATTAGCCCTTAATGGCGGCACAGCCCGGATACCTCGATGCATCTCTCGGGGATGTCACCAACTGCAGATGGTCCCACTCAGGTTCAGAAAACACACTCCAAAAGCAGCTCTAACCTGGAGAAACACCCACTGAGCACATTACTGGGGCCACCAGGGTTCACTCTTCACAGGCTTTTATCTAGATTTGGACTGGACCTGAGCCGAGCTCCGGCTCCAACACCTTTGATAAGCCCTCGCAGACATCCCCACGCGATGCTACGTTTCAGAAGCTCATTTACGTTCAACCTTAAGAAAATCTGTTAGGGCAAAGCCTGAATCAATGTTTTCCAACAAAGCCTGCCATGACTAAATACACAGGGAAAAATAACTTCCCTCAGAGGCGCAGCTCTGTTTACACAGAAAGTGGGAAACCTTTTCCAGCAGCACTCGCTCACATCCTGTGGAAGTGGCTGGAATTGGCAGTGGGAGAAGCAGGCTGCGCCGAACCCCAACGCCTCTTTGAAGCCCTGAAAACAGACCTTTACAAATCAGTCGTGTGCTGGGAACGTACGGAGAACAGACCGTCCCCGTCCTCCCACTCCAAAGCTACAGCTGGCGTCACTCCTCCTGGTAAACGTGAAGATTATACACACTACATTTCCTGAGAGTAAGGACAGGACAGTCAAGCACATCCTCACTATCCTTGGGAACCAACACCCCCCTCCAGAAGGCACCCGACGCAGCAGCGAGCAACACCAGCGGCTTGAAATCCCCAAGTGAAAGGTAACGCACGTCCAACAGCAGCAATAAACCCTCCCGATCTTTATACCAACCACAAGCAGGACAATAATGTTTGTTCTCCCGGTGAGATTTCTTCTAGGGCTTCTCCGAGAGCCAAACACAGCGAAAATCCGAGTCCCAGAGACTAAAGGCTGTAGAAAACTCAAAGTTTAAAATGACAAATACTGCCTTTAAAAGTCCACGAGCGTAACCCAGCGCAGGTTTGTAACCCAGCGCAACATTAAAACCGTACGGCGCCTTTCAAACCCAAGTGCTTCACTTGCCACTGTGGAAAAAAATGCTGCTTGGGTGGAGTCACCCGTCAGTTCAAACACCAGGTAACACAGCAGGAAAAACACGCACAAACATCTTCGCTATGCGAAAACAACCGCTGGATGTGGTTCTGCTGCCACGAGAAGCACGCAGGTACAACAGCCCCGGTGAACAGGACTGACCCCAACGCGGTGACAACTGTCATTTCTCCCGCTGCCAGACAGGAATCACCCTGCCTTGGAAATAGCCCGAATCCTGCCCAGGATCTTCCTCTCTTCTCTCCCAATTCTGACACCAAGGAAAGACCAACCCCAGGCAAATCTGAGGGACACAACCTAAGGGAAAGCCACTGGTATTCGGCCTTTCTCCAGGCATGAGTGTAAGGAAAAGGAAGGAGAGATGGTGGTGGGAACACGCAGGGCTATGGAAATGAGGAAATAACAGCGAGTCTCTTAACTCTTCAATTAACTTTCAGCTTGGAGATTTGGCTGTCTAGAAGGGTCACGGCTGGGCTGCGACCGCTGCGTTGGGACACAAAGCAGTTCATCAGGACGCTGCTGCAGCGGCATCACGGATTCGAGGCCACCTGCGAGGCAGCAGGTCGCTTCAGGCTTTGGGCTCCTTTGCTTTTTGAAGGGCAGGGTGGGTAAAGACATCGTTACACCCAGGTTACAAATTTAGGTCAGCAGCATCTCAAATGTCATTTATTTTAATTCACGTCCTCTTTAGCAAAGGGGAGGACTTCCAGCTGCTGACCTGCAGCATGAGCCAGTCTCACCAGTGATAACCGAAGCCATTTTAATACAAACAACATCCCCAGTGATCAACTGGGTTATCTTAAAACCAGAACACAGTCCCCACGTTACAAACTGATTCACCATACTGCAGACAAGCATTTCAGTTTGTACGACTTCTCTTTTGTTCTTCCTCTGAGCATCAATTAGAGTTCAGGTTATTAAGAGCGAAATACCAAAGCTCTGCTCCTGGGCAGTGGCCCCTAAGAAATGTCCCGCCCTGTTCAAAAACCCAAACAGGCTCGAAGCGAGACACTTCAGCCCGGAGAGGTTCGGGCAGCATCTTGCAGGCAGCATGAGATAATCCTCCTGAGTGAGTCCCGTGCATCGAGACGAGCCCCTGCAGTGTCTGCTCAGCCCAGCCCAGCCCCGTTGTGACCAAAAAAAATAATAATAAATAAAGCCATTCTCAAACCACCGACAAGAGATTACCAGCGAAGACAATGGGGAAAACCACCCCAAACCCTGTTGGGATAATAAATACCAAGCTTGCCACTACTACTGAGGTAATACAATGCTTTCAGGACCAAAACAAATATATCTACACACACACAAGGTGAGCAGCACGCGAGGGACGAACGCGGATGCGAGTCGAGGTGTGGATTTGCACAGAATTTTTTGGAGAACAGCTGGAGACTGAGCCTCACCTTTGTTTTTACACGTACGAGACACGAGCCTTCGGGGCAGCCCCAGCACCCCACAGCCTCCACACAGCCGGCAGCACCCGCTGCCCCCGCGCTGCCACCCTACACCTGGGCGCTGCCTAATGCCAACGCTGATTTTTGGGGGGGAAAACTTGGGGTTTGGGTTTTTTTTTTGGGGGGGGAGGGGGGTGATGCACACCCCTAGCACTGAGGAAGACCCCAGGGCTGCCTTTGCCTTGCCCCCCGTTTCGGGGCTGTTGCTGCCCTCGGCGGGCAGGGAAGGGGCCTCCCCCACCCCTCACAGGGACAGGCAGCCCTGGGGGGAGGGGGGGGGCCGGGCCGGCTAGAGCACCCCGGGGGCTCTGCCCTCAATCGGGACGCCCCAAAAAGAGGCAACGGGGGGAAAAGAGGGGCTCAACCCCACCCTCAAGTCCTCAAATGGGTGGCCCCCTCCAGGCGACTCTTGTACCGCCCTGAGGGGCCTGGCGGGCCGAGCCCGCCGCCGCCCCGCTCCCCGGGGAAGGGACGCTGCCCGCCGCCGTGCCCATCCCTCCCCGCCCCGGGAAGCCGCACCGCGGGGCCGCTCACCTGCCGCCGGCCACCGCCCACCGCGGCTGGGCCGGGCCCTCAGGGCTGCAGGAACCGGGGCCGCCGCGTCGCCCGGGTGACGGCTCGAACCGGCGCCGCCATCTTCCTCACCCTCCCCTCCTCCTCCTCCTCCTCCTCCCCTCCTCCTCCTCCGCCGCCGCCGCCGCCGCCGCCGCTCCGGCCGCGGGGGAGAGCGCACTGCGCAGGCGCCGGCAGGCCCAGCATCACATGACCACGGCTGGGGCGGGGAGCGGAGGGTCACGTGGCGAAGCGCGCCATGATGGGAAGGTCAATTCCGCCCCTCCTGCATAGCGCAGAGGCCTGGTTCTGGCGGGGGGGGGGAGGCCGCCATGTTTGGAGGGTCCGGCCAGGGGCACGCGCGCTGTCCCGCCGCCATGTTGGAAGAGGCGGGCGGGTGCGGCCGCCATGTTGAGGAGGTCGGCTCTGAGGGGAAGGTGGCAGGGCGGCTCCCTCTCCTCCCCGGCCGCCTCGCAGGCCTCGGCCGCCGCCCTTCTCCTCACGTCTCGCCCCTTCCCGAGCTCCCCTCCTCAGCCACAACCCGGGGAGGCGCAACTGGGACCCGGCGACCCTCCCTGCCCACAGGCCCAGAGCCCCTCTTGCCACCTGCTCCAGCCCCGCCATGTCCCCCTGCCTGTCCCCCGAGGCCCGGCCGCCTCCTGAGGCAGGAGGCAAGGTGGGGATGGCCTGGCAGAGAGACGAGATGGGACCTGTCCCTGTGGCTGAAGGACAGCGGGTGCCTGTTTTGCCACGGAGGTGAGAAAAGGAGGGAGCCCGCGGTGCTGCTGGAGCCCTTCCCTGGGGGGGTACGTGTGTCAGGGCGTGCATTTTGACCTGCGGTCGTGCTGTCGAGTCGTGGGGTGACATTATTCCACTGGGGATGGGGCAAAGGAGGACACTGCCATCTTCTCTTGTCTCCTGCAGCCCTGCATCTACCATAGAGGTTGCTGCTCAGTGCCCTGGACGCGTGCCCTGCTGACTCAGATGCCCCAGATGCCTTGTGGAAGGCTGGGATTACCTGAAAGGGGACGTGGAATTTGTCCACACGCATGTAAGTAACCCAGCATTCACCCGGGTGTGCGTATATGGCCATTAAAATCACATTCCTAAAAGATCCGCGATGCTCCCGCGTGGTTTTGTTCCGTCTCGAACAGGGGGGATGTGGCCGGGAGTGGGATTTCTTACAGCATGGGCAAACCCAGCGGGATGGAGGGAAACATCCAGGAGTAACGCTGCTGGGACGCTGAATAGGCTGCAAATCGGGTCAACAATGCTGGGCACTGGCTGCTTGAAAACATGGTTCCTGTTTCCTTCTGGAAAAATCCCAGAGGATGGGTAGGAACGGCCTGAGGCTGCTGCACCCTTTCCTCCCACCCACACTGCTCCCGGGAGCCCCGCACCTCTCCCAGGGAGGGGAGACGCCATCGCCCACCCCTCTGGGGTGCCAAAAAAGTTGAAGTCACAGGACAGAACACCCCCCCGAGCACTGTACACCCTGTAAAACCCCACTAGCAGCTCCGCTTTCAATAACCAGCCCCCCAAAACTCTGCTGCGGGGGTGCCTGGTGGTTCCCTGCCCAGATCTTGGGCTTGGCAGAGGAGGGGGAGACCACGGGGCTGCGGCGCGTTTGTGTCCGGATTTTTGTAGCTGGAGTATTTTTTTTCCTTACAATTTTTTAAGAAGACCGTCGCCCTCTGCCGGCAAGCTGTGGCTCTCGGGTGAGTTGTTTGGGGGAAAGTTTAAGGATTTAAGGGCATTTTCTGTAACTCCTTGTCTGTTGGGATTTTTTTTTTTTTAGGATGCTGGAAGGAGCATTTAATTTTCCAGCGAGCAAAACTAAATGCAACCTTCACCCCAAATACCTTTGTATTGCTCAAAGCACAGAGTAATACGTTGGCATGATGAATACCTTGGCTACAAATGAGATAAACCTAATAAATTAGGGGTTTTGGGGGGAAATCTCGCTGGTTTTAAAGGTTGGAGCTGAAGTGGGCCCTCCTGCCCCTCAGGAGGTTTGAGAGTAGCTGAGGGCTTAGAGGCACAAACAGGGGTGACGGAAGGGCAGGTCGATGCCTGCAGGAGGGAGAAGATTTGCTATAATCGGGGCGGCCGCTTTGCTTCATAACCCCGAAATTAAGGAAAAACGCCCCAAAACCGCCGCGTTGTTTGAGCGGGAAACCCGGACGTGCTGCCGGCGCCTTTCAGGCGCTGCTGGGGCTCGGCGTGTGGCGGTGAGAGAAGCGCCGGCTCCCGGGGGGGGGGGGGGGGGGGGGGGGCGAGTGTGCAAACCGTGAGTGTGCAAGTGTCACACCCGCCGGTCCTCCAGCCCGCCAGGGGGCGCATGCGCCCTCCCGTCCCGCCGCATGCCCGTCCCGCCGCACGTGGCCGCCTGCAGCGGCCCATCGCGCATGCGCTTCCCTCCCCCCCCCCCCGGTTTCCCGCCCTTTCCCCGCAGTGCGCAGGCGCTTCGGGCGCGGGCCGGTAGGCGGTGGTTGGCGCAGGCGCACGGGGGGCGGTGCGCGCATGCGCCGGGCGCCGGCTGGCGGCGGAGGGGAATTAAAATGGAAGATGAGGAGGTCGCCGAGAGCTGGGAGGAGGCGGCCGACAGCGGGGTGAGGGGGGCTGCTGGGGGCGGCGCGGGCGGGACGAGGGCGGTGGGGGGAGAAGGAGTAGGCGGCAGGCGGCGCGGCGGCGGTGGTGGTTGAGGAGGCGGCGGGCCCGGAGCGCCTGCTAGGCCTCTTAAAGGGACCACGACCTCTCTCGGCGTGGGGGGCTGCAGGCCGGCCTCAGCCCTTTCCGCTCGTATCTTCTTCGTCCCCCCGTGCCGCGGCTGCTGCAGGGAGCCGCTCCGTGCCCATCCTTCCGCCCCGGTTTTCTACTCGGTCTCCAAATCCACCCCTCTTCCCCCCCCCCGGCCTTGTGGGGCTGCGGCCGGGGCGGCAGCGCCTGGTCAGGGCGGGTGGTCAGCGGAGCCCGGAACAAAGCTCCTGCTGCCGGGGAGCGTGTGGTAGGGGCCGGGGGGATGGCGGGTAGCTTGCTCCCTCTGTTGAGGGGCTCCGGCAAAATGTGCTTCCTTAGCGTCACCTTGGCCCTCGCAGGGCCTCTGGCGAGGGGCGGGCGGGCTGCGTGTCGCGGGGTGTAGCGGCAGAGCTGGGGGGGCACATGAAAAGCTCTTTCACCCTTTTACTCGATCTGAACGTGCTTCTTCGCTAGGAGAAAACGTGGGGAGTCTTGGCGTGGCCTAGTGCGGCTGCCAGTGTGGGAGCTGAGGTTCTCTGCTTTGAAAAGCCGGCTCGATAGCTGAAGTTTTCACCACGTCTCTCACGCTGAGAGACTCCGAAGCACTTCTGCACGTTGTGCTTTCAAAATCAAATAATTATTTTAGCGGGAATGCGGGCGGGTGATCTGCGGGGTGTTCACAACAGCCCGGCAAGAGAAAGGAAACCGTCTCTGCCAGGAGAAAAACTGTTTTAATAAGTTCGTAAACGATCAGAGGGCAGAAAGGACTTTGTAACAATGACTTAGTGAAAAGACCGAATTTGATTCTGGTCAGGAGATTGGGTTACGGCTGGCCAGAAAGAGGGGAGCAAAATAGAGCCTGTAACTCAACGCCCTGGCCGGGCAGCGGGAGAGGTGCCAGCGGCAGGCTGGCGGCGGGAGCCAAGCGCTCGCCCTCTCCTCTCGCCCATGCCGGGAGGCTGCAGTCATGAGAAGCCTCGTGCTGGAGTTAATTCTGGTGCTCGTTCAATCGTTCCATGAAGGGATATAGGTTGTGTCTCGGGAGCTGATGATAGCTGTGGCCTTGAGTAATGGTTTAAAATTGTAGGGCTGCTCAAAGCCCCGCCATCGGTTGTCTTTCCTCTTTGTCCTTCCAGCTCGTGCCTTTGAGGTGTTCTTCTAAAGCCCTTAGAAGGAAAAATCTCTGTCACCTGTCCTTTCTCCCGTCCTTTTCCAGTCCAAACTGCTGAGAGTTTGTGTTTGGTGGTGTTTGTATTGCTGAGCAGGGATTTCTTGAGGAGCCACCGCCACGCTTGCAGCTGCTTTTGCAGTTGTTGGGGCTTTGGGTGTCTGCAAAAGCAGTTGGAGCAACAAGACAAGCAAGCTGTCGGCGGCAGGAGCTCCTCTTACGTCAGAGAAGAGACAGGAGCTGCCTTGTGGCATCTGTCATGGTTTAGGAAGGTCGTTTTCAAACCCTTCCCGGCAGGAAGGAGATCCTCTGCTGCTGCTGGTGGCTGCAGGAAGCAAAAAGCCGAGTGGGATGGGGCAGAGGAGAGCCCAGCCTCGGTTTTTGTGGACAGAACGGGTGCTGGTGCAGTCGGGGACTGCGGGGTCTCCGTGCTGCTACACAAACCAAAGCTACCGGAGGGAGACAGATGTAGAGAAGGGGAAGAGGCGGCAGGAAGAGGCACTGCTGCAGAGCAGGCGGCGTGACCGACTTGCTCGTCGGCAGGTGAAAGATTTTTGCGTCCATCTGCTGTTTTCTGCGCCTCAAAGCCTGCAGTCCTCAGGCAGGGGAGGCTGGGAACTGCCTGAAGGAGCTGGGCCTTCTGTTGAAGGTGTGAGAGGAAAGGTGATGTGCAGGGAAAGCGTGTGACGGGGCCTGTCATCACAGGGTTTTTTTTTTATGTCTTAAGGAATTTCCTTTATTTTCTTCTTTCACTTTTATCTTACTTGGTGTGGATCTGAGACAGCGCAAGATGGATCCCAGCGTAAAGGTGTGAGACGTGACAGTCGTGGTCAGTACTCGAGGAATATGCAGTAAAACATGAGTGACACCCAGGAGCAGCTTTAAACAGACACTCTTCTCCTGATACCTCCCACAGCTGAAATCCCGCGTTGTGCCTCTTTAGACCCTTCAGCACATCTCTGAGGGAACAGTGGACATGTTTCCAAGAGGTCCATGGTGGGCTTCTGAGATTTGTTGTCTGCTTCTCAGCCTGTAATTTTTTTTAATATTCCACCCAGAGGGTGTTCCTCAGGCCAGAAAGTACCTCCCACTTGTAGCGCTGGTCCTTTTTTGTGTGTGCAGCTTTTGGTGCTAGGCTGTGAACTTCTCCTCAAGGTCTTAAAGAAGGTGGTTCTCAGCAAGAGGCACTTCTGGGCTGACCAGACTGTGGCCTCCCAGTTATAATATCACTTCACTGATCTCTTGCAGATCTGCCTTCCTAAACAGGCAGCACTAAAATCTCATTATATTGAGAGAAACACCCCAAAAAACCTGACACAGGCTTTCTGCTTTGGGTTGGTCAGTTGACTAGCTGCAAAACAGATCCTCAAACACTTTTTTAGGGTCTTTAATGTGGCTTCTGTTTGTCTCTTAGTCTTCTGTGTGATCAGAATTACCCAATACTTGCCAGAAAAAGGAGCAGCTCCTCGGGTGCGTGCCTCCGCCCGAGTGACCATCTGCCAGGCCGATGCCCTCTGCTCCGGCAGCTTCCCCTGCCGCGGGAGTCCTGCAGTGGTGTCAGCGCTGCTGCAGCAGAGCTCTGTGGGGCCTCTAGATCTGTGTTACCTAATTGCTCTCTAATTAACTCTTCGAAATGGCTGTGAAACGGGGAGGTTTGGCTTGTCTGTGAGGTACAGACGGAAGAGCAGCGTGTGAAGGATGAACGAGTTGTCCAAGTTACGAGTGAGGATCGAAGCGCCAGGTTTCAGAGCCCCGGTCTGGGTCAGTAAACGCTAACGTGACCTCATGCATGGCTCGTTTTCCTGTTGTGTGGCCTGGCTGGCTTTAGGGAGGAGGGAGAGCGCACGTGAGAGGTCTGTTGGTGACACCCGAGTGCAGTTACCCTGTTAAACTAATGATTAAAGGTCAGGTGGAAAGCTGCGTTCCAAAACCAGAGCGGGAGCCCCATGTCCGGGGTCACAGGTCGTCCTCAGCCCTGACCTGCCACTTCTTGGTGGCTTCTTCCTTCGCTAGCTGGGGTTGGAGTGTCGTCTTAATTAGTAACTTGTTTTAAGTCAGAATGCACGTAGGTAGAACGTTCGTCTGGCCACCAGAAGGGGAAACCCCCCCCCCCGTCACCGGACTGCCAGCCGCCTGGGGAGGGTGCGAGCGGCCGAACGCACGTGACTGAACTTTGTCCCTCGTGTGCGGGGAGGGGGACTGTCCCCTGCCCGTGTCACGGCGCTCGGGGGGGGGGACACACCGTTCACCTGAGGTTTGCAGATAAACCCCTCGTGCCCGTCGGCTCTAAATTGGCCGATGGGCGAGTGGCAGAGCGTGCTGCCCCCTTGGATTTCGGCCTCCAGCAGAGGCAGCAAAAGGTTTTGGCTGGTGTCACTTTGAGTTGCTAAATGGGATTGAAGCACAGAGGAGTCAAAAGGGAAGTATTTCGGAGTGTGACGCTGTGACCTCCGCTCTGCTGACTGCTTGTGCCGTCAGAGGACAAATTAGCGGCGTTTTGGCGTGCAGGAACTGCTCCCTGGAGGAAAGCTGTGAGGATAACCGCCGGGTTTTGGCATCAGGGCTGCGAGGGTGGGTTTTCCCTTCATGGATCAAGATGATTTTTGTAAAATTTTTGCTGAATATTTCCTTTAGGTGGTTGTAGTTAGTAAAAAAAAGAAAATAAAAAAATCTTGAAACTGGGAAATGAAAGTTTCTGGTCCTGCTGCTCAGCATTGCTTCGGCAGAGGCGGTCTGTGTGACGAGAAAGGTGATGTTTGTAGGTTGGGAATGAACAGGTACCTGAGTATTGGGCTTGGGATATTACTGCAAGTCCTGTGTGGCCCAGGAGGTGCGAAGGGTGGGGAGGGAGAAGGAGCTGCAGACCTCCTGGATGCTTTCCCCCCTCGCCCCTCACATGTCCGTGCTGGGAATACCGTGTGGCGCCTGCCAGGCTTGTCCCAAAAATACTCCCGTGTCCTGTTTCTCAATACCTTCGCTGCCGAGAAGGGAAACCTGCCTACGGAAGATGTAAACGCCAGCGCAGCGCACAAGGATCTGCGGCTTTCTTGGGTACAGTCTCCTGCCAGATTTAATGCAAGCAGAGTAACTGGAAGAATTAATTAGTGGAGCAGTCTGATTCCCAATAGCCTCAGGAATTGGAATGTTCCAGTAATTAATAGAAGATTAATTTATCTTCAGAGGAGAGAAACAGGTAGCTAATGAGGAGTCAGTTTGGAGATAGTTAAGGATTATCGAGTTCTGCTCTTACTTGACAGCGCTTTCGGTGAAGCAGTGAGTCAGATATCTGCAGCTGTAAGTTGTTGGGAGCCCATGAACAGCTTCAGTGACCTCAGATGGTAAAACCTTTTATATATTTTTTTTTTTTTTTCCTCAGAGATGACAACATTAACCAGGCCTTGAAGTTTATCTCCTGACCTTTAGAAAATGCCAGAGTATCTGATGGTGCTTTTAATAAGCAGACAAGGCTTTGGTTTTAGTGTTGGTGTGGGAGGATGCAGCTCTAGCCTAAATTCCCCCTTTCCGGGCTTGATCTTGCGCGTTATTTGAGTGAGCAGGGTTTGATATGGCCCATTATTTGAGTGAGCAAGGGTAGAAGGTTGTGTTTGGGAGTAATCTCCAGTAAATACATCAAAGAACGTGGTTAATGGTTTTCTAGAGCTGCATATTGGAATGCAGCTTCCTTTATCGGTCACTGTCCTCTGCTCTGGCAGGGGGGCTGGTAGGTACCTCCTCTTGATTTCTGCAATGTAACCGAGTTTGGGAGGTCGAGGAGGGGAGAGATCCTCCTGGCGTAAGGGACTTGTGTGAAGCCCAGGCCTCTGCCTTCCTTCAAACATTCAGTTGTGGTTACTCACTAAACTGGAAATAAAAAAGAGCCGCCAGTTATCTTGTTGTTCCTTTCTCCCCTCTCAGCAGAGCTTGGAGCTGCTGTTATTTAGTCTATTTAGGGAGCCTTTGCTGGCAACGACGGGAAGGACGATTCTTTGTACGTGTCCGACGCGTTACAGTTATTCCAGCAGAGTTCTTCAGACCACACTCGGCTGGCTCGGGCCTCTCCCGCTGCTTTGCCATACACGAGAGATCCGGCTTCGCTTGGGAATGTGCCTAGACCCCCTGTGGAACCGTGATCCGTAGGAGCTGCCCTCCGGAGGGGCACCCCTTCCTGGAGAGCACGGTTCTGGGGTGTCGGGGGTGGGTGGGGAGCGTCTGTCTCCAGCTCACCAATGACATGGCAAACCGATCAGCGATATTGGGGGGTTCTTATTTAGGGTGACAGACCATAGGGGTGTTGGGTCTAAGCGTCCTTGTGCCCAGTTGCTCTCCAAGAGGTGCATTGCTGGTTTTCCCAGGGTTAAAGGGTAGGAAGGGTGGCTGTGGTGGGGCTGGAGTTCAGTTTCCATTACGTCCTCATCTACAAATGCAGCTTAAATGTCAAAGAACAGTGTCTTCTTCACGCTGTTTGTTTGGGTCCTTTTTAGTCTCTAGACATAATAGCACTAAAAATAGTTTGTTGAGATTCTTCACTAATCTTTGGGGAGGGTGTTTTGAAAGGCAGTATAAATGAGGCTTAGTTTTTGGTTATATAAATAAGTTTGTTTGGGAAATGAAAGCTAGGAGAGCCTCCCAAGAAGATTAATATCTGGTTTTAGTGTGGTGCAACCTGCCCAGCTACTGGGTGTGTGCAGCGGGATGTCCTCCAGTACCAAGTCCTGTTGTTGTCCTAGAAGCGGGTCCTTTACCCGCCGTGCCATGAGCCAGTTCCGCACACTCGGGAGAGATACTGCGTTTATTCAGGCCTGGGTGCTCGGTGGGTTTGTCCACAAATGACACACACTCGAGGCTGGCTTGTGGGTCACATTGGTACATTGAATTCATGGATATTCTGCCTGTCTAATATATATTCATTCTCATTTACATAGATGATGTGTCAGATCCTCCTTCTTGGCCTGTCTTCAAATCCTTCTGCGCGTGCCTTCCTCTCTCCGGGGGTCTCTGGTGGCCTTTAGTAAGGGAGTATCCCGGCTCCTTTTATCCATCTGCAATCACAGGTCACCTAAGGACAATTTGAGACCATTTTCTCCTGCCAACTCTCCTTTAAGTTGCTGAAAAGGAGTATTTTTCGTCGATGAAGCGGATAAGGTTGAGGGCCAGTGTATCCTGCCCTGGGCTTATGTTAAATGTTAACCGTAATTCTGCTGTACAACACCTAAACAATACTTGATTACAAAAAGTTTACATTTACACTAATTTAACACAGATGATACCTCTTCATTCTTGGGAGAAGGTGGAAAAAGTGTTTCCCCTTTTGGAGGCTTAATGTGTGATCTAACACTATTAAGTCTCAACCCATTTATTTTTCTTTGGGATACAGAGAGCTGTGCATTAAATCAATCAGCAACTGATTGTAATTACTAGCACTATTAACAAAATAATCACAAATAACTGCTTAAGCCATCCTAAATTAGGAAGCCAGAGGTTAACCAAGAAAGATCCAACCCTTCTCTCTCATAAACTTCAGAAGCTCGTTTCTGTGATTGTGTATTTTTCCCTCCAATAACTGTGAATTATCAGAGAGGTTAAAACAACACGTTCCTTTGAACTCTGCACAGCCGTGGTTGTGCCTTAACAGAGTGTCAATGGCTGCCTGGTTTTCCAGAGTAGCTTCTCGAATTTGGGTCATTTCAATTCCGATAGCCGTTACGGCCTGTGAGGTAAATTTGTGTCTTTCACTAAAGGACAAGCAATTTGTTTTATTGTCTGATAATTCATAGCTGCTCCAACTCTGGGGGTTAAAATTGTGCCAGCTGCAATTTCTCTTGGGCTGTATAGAACAATTTGTGAATCTCAGTCCCTGGGCAGCTGATGAGTTTCTCTTCTTGTTTGAAACTTGAATTAAGAACCCCCTTTATTTAAAAGAAAAGGAGCCATTCTTCCTATCAGGCAGGGGCCTCCGCTTATATGTGCTGCTGCGTAAGTGTAAGGCGATCTTCCACAAAGCAAAAACCATCCCAAAGGTGGTCTGGTAGTCTGGGCCCAAGCACAACTTTCTGTGTCATTACACATTTAGGGGGGGCTGCAGTTGTGTTGGTTATTGCAGTTTGAAGTGCAGTTTGCCCAACTAACACCGTTTTTGGCAGGAAACGTTCCTCGCACCTTCACTTTTAGTATCCCCTTTTCTATGCTCTTGCTTGCCTTTCCCATGGTATAGAGACTGCCGGGAGTGATCTTTATCTCAAATGCTATAACCATGGTATAATCTTTTAGTCATTTTAAAGGAGTGGGAACTTGTGTGATGGGCTGTACATTTCTCCCATTGAATTTCCGGATCCTGTGCAAAAGGAGGAGCTACGGGTTACCTCTTGGGCTGGTAATTCCCACAAATTTCAATCCACTGTGGTAATAAAATTTGTAAATCATTCTTTTCCATCCACATCAGAATATCAGCAACAATCACAGAATGTCAGGGGTTGGAAGGGACCTCGAAAGATCATCCAGTCCAACCCGCCTGCCAGAGCAGGACCACCCAGAGCAGGTCACACAGGAACACTTCCAGGCGGGTTTCGAATGTCTCCAGGGAAGCAGACTCCACCACCTCTCTGGGCAGCCTGTTCCAGGGCTCTGTCACCCTCACGGTGAACAAGTTTTTCCTTATGTTCACGTGGAACCTCCTGTGCTCCAGCTCGCACCCGTTGCCCCTTGTCCTGTCATTGGCCAGCACCGACAAGAGCCCGGCTCCATCCTCCTGACACTCGCCCTTTACGTACTGATAACCATCGATGAGGTCACCCCTCAGTCTCCTCTTCCCCAAGCCAAGGAGACCCAGCTCCCTCAGCCTTTCCTCCTAAGGGAGATGTTCCACCCCCTTCATCCCCTTTGTGGCTCTGTGCTGGGCTCTTCCCAGCAGTTCCCCGTCCTGCTTGAACTGAGGGGCCCAGAACTGGGCACACTATTCCAGATGGGGTCTCACCAGGGCAGAGGAGAGGGGGAGGAGAACCTCTCTCGACCTACTGACCACAGCCCTTCTAATCCACCCCAGGATGCCATTGGCCTTCTTGGCCACCAGGGCACGTTGCTGGCTCGTGCTCATCCTGCTGCCCACCAGGACCCCCAGGTCCCTTTCCCCTACGCTACTCTCCGACAGCTCAGTCCCCAACCCGTACTGGGACGCGGGGTTGTTCTTTCCCAGATGCAAGACGCGACGCTTGCCCTTGTTGTACTTCATCACATTTCTCCCCGCCCAGCTCTCCAGCCCGTCCAGGTCTCGCTGAATGGCAGCACAGCCCGCTGGGGTGTCAGCCACCCCTCCCAGTGTTGTGTCAGCCGCAAACTTGCTGACAGTTCACTCTGTTCCCTCATCCAGGTCATTGATGAATATATTGAATAGTGCTGGTCCCAGTACCGACCCCTGAGGGACTCCACTAGATACAGGCCTCCAACTAGACTCTGTCCCACTGACCACAACTCTCTGACTTCTTTCCTTCAACCAGTTCACGATCCACCTCACTACCCGATCGTCCAGACCACACTTCCTCAGTTTAGCTGCCAGGATGCTGCGGCAGACGGTGTCCAACGCTTTACTGAAATCAAGACAAACCACATCCACTGTACTACCATCCTCTATCCACCTGGTTATGCCTTCATAAAAGGCTGTCAAGGTTGGTCAAACATGACTTCCGCTGGGTGAAGCCACGCTGACTGCTGCTAATGACCCTCTTATCCTTGACAGGCCTAGAGGCAGCGCGAGGATAAGTTACTCCATCACTTTTCCAGGGATGGAGGGGAGGCTGACGGGTCTGTACTTACCCGGGTCTTCCTTCTTGCCCTTTTTGAAGACCAGAGTGACATTTGCTTTCCTCCAGTCCTCAGGCACCTCTCCTGTTCCCCACGACTTACCAAAGAGAGTGGTCTAGCAATGACTTCCGCCAGCTCCCTCAGCACCCGCGGGGGCACCCCATCAGGGCCCGTGGATTTACATATGTCCAGCTTGCTGAGCTGATCCCTAAGCCAGTCCGCATCAACCAAGGCAAACTCCTCCTTTATCCTGACTTCCTCTGGGGCCTCAGGGCTCTGGGACTCCTGAGGACAGTCCCCAGCAGTACAGACAGAGGCAAAGAAGGCATTCAGTAGCTCCGCCTTCTTTGTAGCCTCTGTCACCCGCCTCATTCAACAGTGGGCCTGCATTGCCTCTGGTGTTGGTTTTGTCTGCAGCGTATTTGAAGAAGTCCTTTCTGTTGTCCTTGACCTCCCTCGCAAGGCTGAACGCCAAGGAGGCCTTTGCTTTCCTAGTTGCCTCCCTACATCCTCTGACAACAGTCTTAGAGTCCTCCCACGTGGCCATCCCCTCCTTCCAATTCCTATAGACTCTCCTCTGCCACTTGAGTTTGCCCATTACTTCTCTGTTTAAGCATGCGGGTCTCCTGGCTCCCTTTCTTGATTTCCTACCCACTGGGATGCTCCAATCTTGAGCTTGGAAACAGTGCTCCTTGACTATAAACCAACCCTCTTGGGCCCCTTTGCCTTCCAGTACCCTGTCCCATGGGATTTCCCTGAGCAATTGCCTGAAAAGGCCAAGGTTGGCCCCGCTGAAGTCCAAGGTTATGATCTTGCTTGGTATTCTGATCCTACCGCACAAGATCCTGAACTCCACCATCTCGTGATCACTGCAGCCAAGGCTGCCCTCAACCTTCACCGCCTCAAGCGGACCCTGCTCCTTAGTGAGACTAAGACCTAGCAGTGCTCCTCTCCTCGTTGGCTCATCCACCGTTTGCATCAAGAAGTTGTCATCGATGCACTGGAGGAACCTCCTGGACTGTGAACGGCTGGCTGTGCAGGCCTTCCAGCAAACACCTCTTTCGTTCTTATTTTCTGTAATTTTCCTACTTTCTAATTACAGCTTAGTTTTAATTTCGATGGTCCCTTCGGTGTAGAGGTCCACGAAGGGGTGGGTATTTTCTTTATTCTAGTATAATGTATCCAAGGTTGGATTCCTCGTAGCTTTACTGCCACGTTTGTGGTCAACAGTATCTGATAAGGTCCTTTCCGCTTCTCAGCAGTGGCTCGTCTTTCCACGTCCCTAGATGTGCGGAGTCTCCAGGTTTGAAGGACGTACTGGTGAGTCCAAAGGTACAGGAGCTTTGCCCTGGATATATCATTTCTACCACGGCTTCTGCTCCCGTGTGTGTGGTGCGATGTGTCCTTTTCAGAACTTCCCTCAGTATCTGAGGAGTGACCGTACATTGTCCATTTGGAGTTTCCCCCCGTCCTTCAGAGATCTTAATACACCTCAGAAATCCAGCCAGTTGGTTTTCCTTCTCAGTGTATTCGGGAATCTTGATGTTACAAGTCCTCTCTGGAACCAGGGCTGCTGCTCTGGTGGATGAAGCTGCTCTCTGAGCCGCCTCCTCGGCCTTTTTATTTCCTTTGATACCAGCACTTTGTCCAGATTGCTGTGCTCGGCAGTGCGCCGCTGCCGCCTCCTTTGGCCTGTGACTGATTCGAGCCCCTCAGCATTTCTCTGCTGCACTTTCTGGGGTTTCCTTGTGGGGATAATAATCCTCCCTCTCTCTCCAGATGGTGCCACGTGGACGTGTCACTCCAGAAACGTATCTTGAATCAGTGTAAACGATGTGTTTTCCTTCTGGTATTTCTAAGGCCTGAATTAATGCCATCAGTTCGGCCTTTTGTGCAGAAGGATTTGCGGGTAGGGGGTAGCTCCTGTCTGCTCCTCCAGGGCAGCGACAGCCCAGCCAGCTTTCCCTCTCCCTTGGTCACAAAACCGCTTCTGTCCATCACCAGTTCCCAGTCAGGAGTCTGCAAGGGGACGTCTTTGGAGCCTGCATGCCTGGAATACACTTGTTCGGGGATCTGGGAGTCACTTCTTGGCGATTCTCAGCCGCGTTGGCCCCTGGTGGTGTACCACCTGCGTGCTGGAACGGCGGTTTCTTTACCTCGCCGTTGTTCTAGTTCTTTCACGGGTACGTTACCAAAAATCGTGAAAATTCTTGCCTGCTTGGGGAAGCACTGTCCGGCGTGACTGTGGTTTTTGTCCCGTCGTAGGACTTTCCCCTTCAAAGGCGAACAGCTTCTGGCTTTGCTCTTCTAGAGGGACACAAAAGAGAGCGTCGTTCAAGTCCAATACTGTAAAATAGTCAGTTCTAGTAGTTAGTAATGTTTGTGGGTTAGGTACCGCTGGGTGGACATCCACTCCTGTGGGTTAACTGCTCTCCAGTCTTGTACCAGTCTATATTCTTGTGAGTGTGGCTTCCTGACTGGTAAAACCGGAGTATCGTACTCCGGCTGACACTGTTGCGGTAATCCGTATTTCAGGAAATTGTTTGTAAAAGGTTCCAGCCCGACACGAGCCTCCAGCTTCAGAGCACGTCGGTTTTGTCTTCCCAGTTTAACTCCAGGTTCCAGTTCAGTCTTTACCGGCTCAGCTGATTTCGCCCTTCCAGGTTTTTCAGTTGCCCACACCACAAAAGGAATTGCAGCATCCTCTGTCTCTGAGAAGGAGAAGATGGAAATATTCACTGGTTTGCTGCGAGCTCAGGCCCTTGGGTGGTTGTAGCGCTTCTGGCTCTTGCCCTGGAGGTCGGGTCCTAATTTTATCTCGTTACCCACCCAGGCTGGTGACAGCGTGACGTAGCAGTGGGAAGGGAATGACATCAGCAGACGAGCAGAGCGGTGGAAAGCGGCGGCAGGGAATCTTGTTATTGAGACAAGCCACGTCAAAGGGGTTTCTGCTTCTCAAGCTCGTACGTTGGTCGCGAACTGCTGGCTGGGGCGGGTGGGTTTGGCCGGGGGATGATTCGGGGCTGTGACGCTCTCCCCATTCGCACCCCTCCATACCTACCGTTCCAAACGGAGCAAGGTCGAACAGCGAGAGTTTGCTGAGAAAAGGTGGGGTCAGGCCCTGCGTTTAAAAAGAAAACACGACAATTCTGACACCTCGAGAGGCGCGTGTGAGGTGGGGAGCTGCTTTTTTGACGCTAGCCCTTGCCTTCGAACACGAAGGCAGACTTTTTCTACCCGAGAGTGCAGTGAATGTCTGGAGGCAGCTGGAATCCCCTCGGCAGCGCCGGGAATCACGAGGGTCGTGTAAGGCTAACGGTTGTCGGATGGGGTGAGGGTGATACGGGTGTATTTGGTGGGGATGATTGTTTCATATTGCTCTGCCAGGACTTCTACGTGTGGAGGAAGCCTCTCGTTTTGGAGAGTACCTAGCTGCTGGGGGTGTAACTTCGAGGATATTTTAGCTGCCCCTTACTTTTCTCCTTGGTGAGGAGCTCCCCAGGTGCGGCACAACCCTCGAGCCCGTGTGTGGTGGCTCCCGGAGCAGGACAGTGTGTTCCCTTGGCCATCACGGAGGGATGAGAGGAGAAAATACCGAGTGTTTCGCAAGAAGCAGTCTGCACAGGAGAGGGAAAGAGTGACACTGAGACTGTAAAGGGCTCGTTTAGGGAGGGGTGTCACGGTGGCAGGGTTTGAAGGGTTCCACGGAATACGTTTGTGTGTGTTGAGCAAATTAAAGAGCCGGGTGGTGGTTTGGTTTTGTTTTCTGGTGGGGGAAGCTGCCGGTTCTGGCGTCAGAGGATGCAGTCGGAGGAAGTCCGGCGCGTGTGAGGGCGGGAAGAGCTGTCCGGCCGTGCTCGGAGTCTGTGTGACAGTCGCATTAATCAGAGCGTTTTTCAGGTGCTGAGGTCAACCTGACGCTTTGCAATTACAGGCTCTCGCAGTCCGAGGTACAAACCGCAGCTTTAGCCCCGGGACTGCCCTGCAAAGCCACCAGGAATGTAGAGATGTGGCTTTTGTCAAAGCCTTCTCTGCCAGGAAGGAGAGAGGTGAGGGGAGAACGGAGCCTTCCTCGTGGCTACCGTGGGGCTCGTCGTGCTTCTGTGCCCCACGGTCCTCCATCCTTCCTTCCGCCCCGTCTTCCTGCCGTCCCTCTCCCCCACGCGCTGAAGGATTTAATAAGGGATATTTAAGGAAACTTCCTTCCAGTCTGCTGCTTCCAGGATGCCCTGGGGAGGCCCAGTTAACGACTTGAGTTTGAAAAAGTGTTTTAAAGACTCTTGTATAGCCGGATATCACCTCTCCTGGCACGGTGGGGCAGATGAGCGAACCCCTTCCCCTCAATTTGACTTTCATTGTTTGCCGCCAGCCGCTCTACACCGTCTCCATCCGTGCCGGGATATCCGTTTCCCTGCTGCCTGCTCCTGGCTGGCCGTTCCTCCGGCTTTGCAGGCAGGAGGCAGCTGGTGCGCGTTTTTCTCCGTCCTTCTGAGGAACATTGCGATGGGATTTTCCTTCTGGTCTTCTTGGAGAGGAAGGAAGGTGCAGGGGTGTTTGCTCTCGACAGGAGGCTCTAGCTGGGACCTGGCCTTCAGCTCGATGCCACATGAACCCCCTGGCTGGTTTTGTTCGTAGAAATGACCATTGCCTCCCAGTACAGAGTTGGGTGGAAAATTCAACCTCCCACCCACCTTTTGTCTTCCCCAAACTGGTTTATTACTATTCCCTTCTAGATGGAGGCCACTGTGGGCTCTGGCCCATGGAGCTGCACGACCAAGAGCAAACCCTGTGGTTTGGCATCTTGTAGAGACTTGCGCTCGTTCCCTGCTTACTGGGGCAGCAGGGAATTGCCGTGCAAACCAGTTTCTTTACTGGGTTGCGCCCGCTGTGGTTTCTGACAGCAGGGTAGGCTCTGCTGGTGGTGAGCTTTCAGCGTAGTTAAGCGAACTGGCCTGAAAAGTAGAGCAGCTGGGTCCTGCCAGAAGCTTGGAATTTCCTTCAGTGTTGCCAATTATCGGCTGGCGAAACTAGGACGCTCTCAGGTAGTTGGTTTTTTTTTTTTTTCCCTCTTCAATGATGATTAAATAAAACTCTTTGCTGTTTTAGAGGCTCTTTTTAGTAGCATCAGCAGTCGTGAGAATCTAAAGATATCAGCGAGGCCGGGGAAGGTCACCTAGAGAGAGACTGGGGCTGAAAGCTGGTTGATTTTGTGTTTACCGAGGTTTCTCTGCATAATTACTCTGATTGCAACACGTAAACACCCTCGCTAAGGTAGATGCCAGCCTCGGACAGAAGCTGACATGCCCAAAGCCGTGCTCTGTTGGCCTTCAGGGGCGGTTAGTACGTCTTCCCACCGCTGGATGACTCGGCAGCCGTGTTGCAAAGGGAAGGAGAAGCTCAGTCAGGCTCTGCTCTGCTCTGGCCGGTCCCTGGGTGCACGTCGGGCAGGGCCGGGACTTTTTCGTGCAGGAAGGTTCTTGCAGCAAGCAGCAGGAATGCGGCCCTGCCAGCTACTCCTCCGAATGGCTGCAGGCTCCGGGGCTGAGCTGGCCCGCTGAAGTCAAGCGCGTAGATTGATGCGGATCGCCCCGGCCGGCGGTTGCTGCGGCTTCTCTGCCGGAGAGGTTCGGCACCGATTCCTGCTCGGATCTGGGAGTACCTTGCTGGGTATTCCCATGGCTTGTTACCCTTCGCAGAGCTTTCTGGCCAGCTGAAGTCCTTCAGATGACGGATGAGTGCCTTGCAGCTGCCCTCGCGCCGCGACACGCAGAGCCCCCGGCCTGCTGTAGGTGTATGAAGGGCTACGGCGGGACGGACGCGGTGGCTTTGCTCTTCGCTGCCTCTCGCTTTGCAACTCCTCCTCGGGTGGAGACGCACTCACTCTCTGCCCGCTTTGCAGTGGTGCTGTACAGCAGAGTGAAATGAAACCCGTGCGCAGACGGACTCAAACTAATCCCCGAGACGAGCCTTCAAGATGTGATTTTTATCTCCTTCCTTTCCAGGAAATAGACAGACGGTTGGAAAAGAAGCTGAAGATCACGCAGAAGGAAAGGTAACGTTGCTGCGCGGTTGGGTGAAACAACCTGGTTGTCCTCAGGTGCTCCCCGAAGGCCTGGGCAGCGGGAGCGGTGGGGAAACGGCTCCAAACTGAGCAGGGCGCGCTGGGTTTGAGTTCAGCACTAGGGAATCTCGGTAATCGTGCCACTAGATGGCCCTTTGGATCCGCGGCAGGGTAGCAGAAAGCTTCTTGAGAGTGATTTTATTTCAGAGCCGGGTCTTCCAGACTGGATGTAGCTACAGCTATGGGGAAGCCATGTAAGAAAAAGACACTCAAAGGAAGAAATGGGTGAGTCAGGTAATCCCAACTCATGGCCCTTGCCCACGTCTTGCGTCAGTAAGACTTTCTTTTCCTGCTTCCTTTGGGTTGGGGCGGGGGGGGGGGGGTGTGTTACTGTCTTCCAGCAGAAATATTTCTAATCACTTCTGACAAGTCTGTTGTTGTTTATTTTGCCCCCTTTTGATTCTTAGTGGGAGGCGTAAAGAGTCATGGTGTTGCTTCTCTGGGACTTCTGCACAGAGAAGGGACCATAAAAATAGAATTCAAGTGGTGAGACGGGGGCCGAGGCTGGCTCCAAGGAGTGAAATGGCAGGGCTGGAGCGGGGGGCCGGGTACCCTGGCGAGAGGAGCCCGGAAGGTCCTTGCAGGGAGTGGAACTGAGGTGCTCACGCGGGTGTCTGCAGATAGGAGGGCGGACACTTCTGCCCGCTGTGTGCTTCCCTTTCCTCCGGTCGAGTTCAAAGGTGCCGGACGCAGCAGGGACTGGTTGTCTGTCCCTCACTGAGCCAACCTGCGAACCCGCCTGCTGCTCTGGGGTTACAAGTGTAACGAGGTCTTTAATTATTGCAGGCTTAATCACGGGAATGACATCTGACTGGGAGACATTCGCACGGAAAACACGCTGGCCGTAGAAAACAAGGCCTGACCCAACGTCGTCGTTGTTTTTTCTTTTAAACAGCAGAAAGTCGAAATCTCCTCCTAAAGTGCCGATCGTGATTCAGGACGACAGCCTTCCCGCAGGTCCCTCCCCGCAGATCCGCATCTTGAAGCGGCCGACGACCAACGGCGTCCTCAGCAACCCCCACTCCGCCAGCCGGCCGGCCTTCCCCGTCAAATCCTTGGCGCAGAGGGAGGCGGAATACGCGGAAGCCAGGAAACGAATATTGGGCAGCGCGAGCCCCGAGGAAGAGCAGGAGAAACCCATTCTCGACAGGTGAGAGCGGCCTTGCGTGCCGCGGCAGCGCCGCCTGTGCTCCTCGCTGGCACCTTCCTAGGGGGGACGAGCTGCTTGAAGGGCAGAGTGGGGCTGGGAGGAGAAGAGAATGCTTCGTTGGCCAGCAGGGCATCCTAAATCTCAAAAGATGGGGGTGTTCAGGGAGGCACGAGTGCCTGAGAAGGCCGTAGAGGTTGTCTCAGAGCCTCGGGAGGGCGTGCTGGGGGTGTAGGGAGGAGCGTGGGCAGCCAGAGTTACCCTGGCGGGGCGTTTCCTCGTCTTTCCCGAGGTTTTTTTGACATAAGGGAGCTGCCGTGGGCAGGAGAGTCGAGCTTAAGCCCTAGAAACGAAAGGAAGGAGCTGAAGCGCGAGTTCCGCGCCGCGTTCCCCGTCCCAGGGAGCGACGCGTGCCCGGGGCCGGGGCCGCGGGGCCTTCCGCAGCCCTCTTCCCTCCCCCTCCTCCGCTCTCCTTTCTCCTCGCAGGCCGCCCAGGATCTCCCAGCCCGAAGACACCCGACAGCCCAACAATGTGATCCGACAGCCCCTGGGTCCCGATGGCTCACAAGGCTTCAAGCAGCGCAGATAAACGCGGGCGAGAGGCGCTGCTGCGGCAGGCAGGGCTCCGCCGCCACGGGTCGCGCCGCCCGGACGGACAAACGGCCTGGAGCAAAGGGGACGACTTGGTTTCTTTGCACTGTGACCCCCCCGTTTTGCTCTGCCCACTGTGACCTTCAACCCCCACCCACTGTGACCTCTCCTCTCCACCCACTGTGACCAGCAAACCGAGAAGGGCTGTCCCGGAGTCGCTGTCAAAAAGGAAAGGGGACAGGGCGGGGTGTAAAGGACTCGGCCGGGTGCAGGGAGCCGTGTGTGTGCGCCACTTGGGTTGAAGCTGGCGCCAGCAATAACGTTTATTGCCCTCATAACCTGGCATTTAAGGAAAACACACACAAAAAAAATGGGAAGCCTCCCCCGACGCGCATGTTGTTCTCATCGCTTCAAGAGCAACTTCTGTTTCAAAGGATCTCTTTTATTTTATTTTCTGGTATTTTTCTGGTTTGTTTTCTGTCTTGTCGGATCAGCGGAGTGCATGGGAAGAGTTTTAACTGTTTGTTTTCGTTGAGAAGAGGTAGTTTTCGCTTAATTTCTGCGACTTTTTGATCGGCTCGGGTCTGGCAAGCTCTCGTTTCTCGTCCTCTCTTCCTGCCGCTGCCAAGCACGTGGAAGCGGCCTCCCGCGTCCCTGGCCTTCCCCGTCGCCGCGGGGGCCGACGACGTCGTTTACGTCTTGCACCTCATCAGGCTCGTTAAAGCTGATGAAGCACCGAGGATGGTGGCGAGGTGGGGGCGGGCATCCCCAACTGCCGGCGCTTTTTTGGGGGGGGTGGGAGTGTCTCGTATTTATCCCCCCCACCCCAGGCTGGTGGTCAGGATGAGTCCCCAGGGGGGAGCGGGAGGGGAGAAAGCCGTCAGCAATAACCGTAGTCACCGCGCCTTTCCTTAATTGTGACTAAAAATAGCTTCTAATGGCCAAAAAACCCCCAAATCCACCCGATTCCTGGTGTAGCTGGCCAGTGCTAAAGTTGCTTCCGCCGCCGGTACCGAAATCTCAGTCTCCGACACAGAAATCTCCATCTCCGGCACCGAAATCTCCATCTCCGGCACTGAAATCTCCATCACCAAAATCACCTTTTCCGGCACCGAAATCTCCCGGCTTCTCCAGCCCGGGGACCAGGATACGTCCCGCCCGCGGGCAGGGCTCGGCGGCGTTCCTGCGGGAAGCCCCTTCGTCCCGGGAAGGTGGAGGATAAACACGGTACCGCGTGTTTTCACCCCAAAATGTGCGCCGAAAAGAAAACTGTTTTATAAGTTGTATTTTAAATAAATGTCTTCAAACTTTTAACGACTTTTTTTTTCCCCTCCTTTATCCCCGTCTCTCGCAGGGGCTGCTGCAAGACGGATGTTTCAGTGGCAGCTTAAGCTCCCTGTGCGAGGAGCTCCTTAAAAATTCATCAGGACGGTAAAATTTGGGAGCGTTTGGCTGCAATTGTGCTGCTATTTACCCAAAAAGGGGAAAATTTGCCCCGTTTTTAGGCCCGCTGGGGAGAAGTGGTCGGAGGAGGGTGGGAAGTGGCAGCGCTCAGGGGGAAGATGTAGTTTGCAAGGCCAGGTGTGAGCTGTCCCTGTGCTGCCTCTTGCCGTGGAGGGTAAAAGCAGCAATTTTTAATTTATTGGATTTATTTTATTTAGTTTTTTGCGATGTGGCGGCCTCTCCACTCGGGTGTTGTGCTCGAGAACGCCGGAGGCGGTGGGCCGAGGCCCTCAGGGTGCCTCTGGCCGAGGCCAGGGGGGGGTCGGGTTGTGCTGGCAGCTCCCCCGGGTGTTGCCTCCCTTTTAATTCTTAGTTTTCATACTTTTATTTAATGGAAAATCAGGAAAAAATGTGATTTTTAGTGCCTCGGCGTTGCTAACCAGGGAGGAAAGGTGCTGCAGGAGCCGGCGCGGCTGGGCGCTGACCGCAGCCGGGCGCTATGCAGCGGCTTGCCGCGACGGCGTACTGGTTCCCAGTTCCGGTATCGTACTGGGACCAGTTCCCCCCCCAGCACACACGTCCCTGCAGTGGAGCCTCCCGCCCACCAGGGGTCGCCGCGGCGGAAGCGCCTCCCCCTCCCTCGGCCCCGCCTGGGGAAAGGGGGCGGCACCATCGAGACGGGGCGGTACCATCGAGACGGGGCGGTACCACCGAGACGGGGCGGTACCATCGAGACGGGGCGGTACCACCGAGACGGGGCGGTACCACCGAGAGGGGGCGGTACCACCGAGACGGGGCGGCACCATCGAGACGGGTGGGGGCAGAGCGGCGGCGGGCGGAGTTCCGCCGCGACGGCGGCCATGGCAGGGGAGGAGGAGGAGTACGAGGCGGTGCTGTGCGTGAAACCGGCGGTGCACGTCTACCGGGTGCCGCCGCGGGCCTCCAACCGCGGCTACAGGTGGGCCCCGCCCTTCTCCCGTGGGCCCTGGCCCGCTGTGGGGCGCGTCTGTCCCGCCGGGGGTGACATGGCGTCCGTCCCCTCCCTCCCCGGAGGGCTCCTGCCCCTCCTGTCATGGCAATGTGGGGCGGGTTTGCCCGCTCCCCGTGGGGTGTGTGGGCCCTGCCTCTCGCTGTGGGGCAGCCAGGCCTGCCCCTCATGAGGTCTCTGCCCCCCCATCCCGGCCCCGCGCCCCCAGTGGGGGGTTCTCCATCCCGCCCCCGTGTGTATTTTGGGGCTCCTCTCCCGTCACTCCTCAGCCTGACAGAGGCCGAGCTCGGCTGTAGCTGCCGCGGCTCAGCACCTCTGAGGAGCTGCTTTCGAGCTGGAGATCCTGTGGAAAGGGAAGCGAAACCTCTGCTGTCATTCTCGCCCGGTTCCCCGCTGGGACCTGACGCCTGGTTTCGCAGGGAGCCCTCTGGTTTGGGGTGAAAAGAGGGATGTCGTGACAAATCTGCTTCCTTCCGCAGCGAGCAGGGGTGCAAGCGGGTTCTCGCTCGCGCCGCTTCGGTGCCGTTAACGAGGAGAATCAAGCAGATGAGCCCCGTGATGCGTCGTGGGGGCATTAAACAGGTGGGGGGGTGGTGTTTGGGATGCGAGAGGCGGCTCAGGCATCCGTCGCCGTTTCCTCTTTCTCCAGAGCTGCAGAGTGGCAGCTGGACCAGCCAGCGTGGAGCGGCAGGCTGCGGATCACGGCCAAGGGCAAGGTGGCGTTCATTAAGCTGGAGGACAAGACCTCAGGTAAGGAGGAGGGAAGGCAACAGCTCGGTGCCTTTTGAGGGGGAGGAAGTCACCCCAGAGACTCTATGCCCTGGTGTTAACCCGCTCCGGTTCCTCTTTTTCAGGAGAGCTTTTTGCCCAGGCGCCGGTGGAGCAGTTCCCCGGCATCGCCGTGGAGAGCGTGACGGACTCCAGCAGATACTTCGTCATCCGGGTCGAAGATGGCAACGGTACGTCGCGATACTGGGGGCACAGCGGGGGGGAGCTGCCCCAGGGCGTCTTCAGGGCCCTCGCTGCTCTTGTTCCCGAGGGATTCCTGCTGCCAAGGGCTAATCATTCCCTGCGTATGGTGGGAAAGGGACGGATTCTCTCGCTCCCACCGCGCTCTGTCCTTCATCGGCAATAAACCCAGTTTTGTCTGGTCGCCATCACGACAAACTTATCCACCCCGGTGCAGAGAAGCCGGCACCTCTTTACTGCAGCGCTGGGGAGCACGGGGGATGGCTCCACCTGACGTGCTTCAACGTTACATAAAAAAATTCAGCATTTTATACCCTTTTTCTGCAAATTCACGGTCTTTAACCTATTTTAACATCAGCATGCATGTTATGCCCACTATTAATTTTGACATTTACCATGATTGGTCCACCTTATTAACTAACTTCATTAATATTCCTATGCTAATACAGTCATTGGTTATCTTACTGGTCATGATCTGTGATAATACAAATCAGGATGGGGAGGAGGTGAGGGTCTTCACCTTAACATTCCTTAGTTTCTCTGGTTTCATCCCATAAGATAAGACGTGCCGAGAATGGGCACTTTCACCCCCTGTACCTGTCTCCTGCCTCCCTGTTCTGTTCCGGACAATTTCACAACCTGCAGCAGCTTTAGCTTTGACCTTCTTTGCGAGGCAGCAGCTGCTGTTTCTGAGCATCAGGGAGGTTTTGGGTGTTTCTTACTACAACGTAAACTAATATCATCAATACGTAGCGTCAGTTGTTCCTTAAAGCAATTAAGTCGTTCACTAAAAGCAATTGGTTATCAGTGAAAGTAATTATCTATTCAGAATGCAAACTGGATGGTAACTGTTTCATTTGGCCGCCCGGCGTGCGCGTGGGGCCGCCCCTGTGCGCAGGGTCGGCGCCGTGGGGCCACCCTCGGCTTGGACTCGCTTCTGCCGATTTAAAAGCTGGTTTTGCTGAGCCTGTGTGCGCAACCAACCAGCTAAAGGTCCATCCATCCACCCCTTCCCTCAGCCCCCGGGGTCCCTGCTCCAGCTGGAGGGGGCGGCAGGCACGAGGGCGGCTGGGGTGGGGTACCCCATCCCTCTTCCTCCGCTCCTTTGGGACTCCAGCCCTGACTCTTCCTCCTCCCCCAGGCCGCCGTGCTTTCATCGGCGTCGGCTTCGTTGACAGAGGGGATGCTTTTGACTTCAACGTGGCTCTGCAAGACCATTTCAAGTGAGTTCCCTCCCCGGGTCCTCTCAGCTCGACTGGTTTGCAGGGTTTGTTTTTTTTTGCAGGTGTCCTGTGTGTGTGTGTCCCCCCAAAATGGTGGGGGAGGGGAAGCTGCGAGCTCCTGCCGCGCTTGAGCGGGCAAGCGTGGTGCGAAGGGCTGGAAACGCCCGTTTCTCTGCGCAGCCTTTGTGCCGGCAGCTCGCTCCCTCAAACATTTCCCAGTCTGTATTACCAGGGTCCCAAACTGGTCTTCCCAGTGTAAAACTGGGCAAATTCCCTCATTCCTTTCTTTCTCTTCCTGTGCTACCAGTCAAGGGCTGCTCCTGAGGGACTGGGATGCTGCTTCAGCTCCTGGCAGCTGGTGGGGGTTTTGGGGGCAGGCTGGGATGTGCCGCTGGCTGGAGGCTCCGTGCGGCTCCGGCGCCCGAGGAGTCGTTCCCTGTAGCACGGCGCTCGGGCAGGCGGAGTCCCGGGTCACCTCCAGCTCCCTCAGGGATGTGCTGCCAGGCAGGGGGGGTGGGTTTGGGCAGGATTGATCCGGGAGAGCCTCAGGCTGGTGGGTGACGTGTCATTTTTGTGCTTATTTCATCCCTGCAGGTGGGTGAGGCAGCAGGGCGAGCTGGCCAAACAGGCCGAGAACCCCCAGCAGGGACCCAAACTGGACCTGGGCTTCAAGGAGGGGCAAACCATCAAACTCAACATCGCGGTGAGGGCTTTGCCCGGCGAAATCCGCCTTCCCCTTGGGGGTGGCACGAGAGGAAGCGGCGGCTTCTCCCCAAAATCCCTGCGCAGGGGGAGGGCCGGAGCAGAGCCCTTCGGGATAACGCTGCGTGCGGGGATGGGAGGTTGCGTGGCCGTTCCCAAAACGGGGCCTGGGGGTTCGTGGTGGGGATTTGAGGGTAAAAAACATCCTTCTGCTGCGCCAGCTGGGGGATGCTGCAGCGCTGCAGGGTTTTTTTTTTCCCCCAGAATGAAGCAGTTTGGCTTCGTGTGGGCCACGGCTGGGAGGAATCCCGCTCCAGCTCTGGATTTAAACGTGGCACCGCCCAAGTTTCCCCCTCTTCTTTCAGAATATGAAGAAAAAGGAAGGAGCCGTGGGAAACACCAGGCCACGTCCTGCGGGTCCTGGGGGCCTGAGCTTGCTCCCACCACCTCCTGGAGGAAAATCGGCTTCGGTTTGTCCTTCCGGAGAGCGGCCGTCTTGGCTCTCCGCGCCCGCCCAGCTCCCGGGCACCCCCATCACAGGTCCGTGGTCCCGCAGCCATGACTGCAAAGCTCTTCAGAGTCGGTTTTATCCGTCAAAGTTGGGAAAACAGAGGGGGAATCTGGGAGTAAGGGTGGGAAATAACTCCTGGTGTTTTGTTGTCTCTCTCTCTGACTTTCCTGGCCGCCGACAGACACCCTCTTGTCCTGGCCGCAGCCCGCTGCTGCTCCGTCTGCCGCCGCCGCCGCCGCCGATGTCTGGGGGGATTTTGCCAAAGCTTCAGGGTGAGGCCGTGTGGGATTTGTGTGTGGCACAGGCAGCCCCCACAGCGTGGGAAAAACCCCACCCATCCGGACCCAATCCCGCTGGTTCTGCTGAAAATCCCCCTGCTGGGGTGGGGGCACTGCTCCCTCCGAACACCCCTGTGGGATTTCGGAGTGGCTCTGGCAGCGTGGGGTGCAGATTCCCCGAGTTCAGTGCTGCCTTCCTCTTCCTCCCAGCGCGCCCCATCTTCCCCCACCGCTCTGAGCAGCGGGGAGAGTTTTGGGGTGACCCCGGAGGACCCGTTCGCAGCTGCCCAGCTCCCCCCCCCACATGCCACAGTCCCTTTCAGGGTCGGAAACCTTTTTTCCCCTATTTTTTTTTTTTTTTCTCTCTCTCTCCAGGTCGGCTTCTAACCAGCCCCAGGCGAACACAGGCTGGGTTCAGTTCTGACCGGGGCCCTTCATCCCTGTGGGTGCTGGGATCCTCGTGACTCCTTCAGGACCAAAGCAGGGGCTGTGGGACACCCGGCTCCTGCCCTTAAATCCCCCCCTTCCCAGCCTCAAAATGCTGAAATAAGTGCCAGAAAGCGAATGAACATGTGCCTTAAAACACTCCACACCAGCACCCTCCACCTCAGGGGCCTTTTCTTTTCTACTGGATCGCAGGAAACCTCTGAGGCTGCTCCTTTCTGCAAAAAAAAAAACCCCATCCACTTCGTCGCCCCTCCTTCGTAACGAGAGGGGGAGCGGGCGCTCGGAGCAGGACTCTCGCTCGCGCTGTCGCCTGAATGAAGGTGATTTTTGCTAAAGGTGGGTGCCACGGAGCCTCCTCCGCTTTCTCCTCGTGGATTTGGGCTGGAGAAATCCCCCCTGGAGCCACCTCGCCTGCGAAATCCTGACAAACATCCTGCTGAGGTGCCGAGCGTCACCCCAGTTTATTTTCCGAGCGCTTCGCTCAGCGAGGCGGGGGGCGGGGAGCCGAACCGCTTGCGTTTCGATGCTGCAATTCCTCGTTTTTTTTTTCCTCTGGGAAGTTGTTTTTCCTCCTCTGTTTGAAGACAGGTTTTTACTTCTTTCTGCGGACGTTTTATTAAGCGATAGGCGCCATGAAGGACACAACGGAGTCGGTCTCTTTGACAGAGCTGGGGTTGAGATTCCTCTTGAAGCAAATAAATATTTTCTTACCTATTTATGTTAAGGCCTTTCGCTGCGTTTCGCCTTTCTTTTGTTTCGGTGCCTTGGGTTTTTCTTTTTTTTTCCCTGTCCCGACTGGAGGCCGAGCGTTTTGGTTTCAGAGCTTCACTGCGCCCGGCAGCGAGCGCGCCAGCCCAGGTGAGAGATGTGACGCTTCAAAGCCAATAATAAAACGGTTTTGGTGCCAAATAGGGGTTTTTTTTCCCCCCCCACTGGCACAGAGGGGCCGTGAGGAGCTTTTGTGGTTCCCCCTCCTTGCTGGTGTTGAGGAGATGCTGTTGGACAGCGAAGCACAACAGACGCTCGTTGCTTAGCAGTGGTTTTGTGATCGCGAAGGGCTCCGGGAGGGGAAGGTAAGGGGAGAAATGAGGGGGGAAAAATAAGGTTTTTTGCATCCCCAAAGCGAGGGGGGAGCCACGAGCCCAGCGGAGGGACCCGAGACGCTGGAAATCCTCGATCCCACCTTCTCTCCCCGGCTCTGTCCCCCCGCTTCGCTGTTAATTTGGCTCCCAGGGAGGGGAAAAGGCTCTTTTCCGGGTGGGAAGTGAGCGCCTGGGAGACCCCAACCCTCTCCGGAGGTCGCATCCGTGATTTATTTCAAGGACAGGATACCCCCAGCCCCCCGCCGCGGGGGAGTTTGAGCTCGGGTTGGGGATTTACCGGTGGCTTTCCCTGCCGGGGTGGGGGCAAAAAATCCTTCATTCAAATTTGCCGCCCCGGGGGGCGGCTGCGGGCGCATCCCCGGGGGTGTTTAACGCCGCTTTGCCCTGTAGCCGCCCGGGGAACGCTCCACCCCAAGGCTTTTCTGCCAGAGCAAACCCCTGCCCTTTAATGAGCTTAACGAGGGCCAGGATTTGCCGAAAGGCCTGGCTTACTCTCTCCAAGCAGCTCCTTTCCCCGGCAGGAGCCAGCACCATCCTGCCCGGGGCTGGGGGGGGGGACCCAGCGCAGCACAGTAAGCACATTTCCACCGATTTTGGGCACGGGGAAGCGCCGGGCAGTGGGTTTTTTTTTGTATTTCCCTTTCTTTCCATCATTCGCCTCTCGCCCAGAGCCTGGTTGGTTGGTTTTATTTACCAAGCCCTGCGTGGCCGCGGGGATATTCGGTGATGTTTTGGGTGGTGGATGCTGAAACGCTGCCGCCCGCGGCCTCGCTGGAGGCGCTGGGACCCCCGAGGTGGCCAGGAAGAGGAGGGTCCCCAGTGCCCGCCGTCACGCAGGGAGGGGAAGGCGAGGATTTCGGGCTAATCCCAACCACGCATCCGCTTTCCGTTCGCAGGCGACAAAGCGAAACGAAGCCCCAAAAAATCCCGGGAAGGGGTTTCGGAGCAAGGAGGCCACGGCAAGGGGGTGGCGAAGGGCTCGGCGGACCCCTCCGGGGAGCCCATGAGTGAGCCGGAGCCCACGGCGGAGGCTGTGGTTGAGGTGGGTGTCCCCGTTGTGGGTGTCCCCCCCCCCCCATCCACAGCGGGAACTGGTGGCTGCTCTCGCGGGAGCGGCCACGGAGCCACGGCGGGGGGGGAGGGGGGACGGATGGACGGACGGACAGATTGCAAACGGCACTTTTGCAGCGGGTTTTGCAAGTGCAAAGGGTACTTTTGGGATGGCAGATTGCGAGTCTGTGCTAGTTTTGTGACTGCAGCTGTAAATCCGCGCTGGTTTTGTGATTGCAGCCGTAAATCTGCAGCGCTCTTGCGACGGCAAACAAGCTGGCAGGGGTTTTGCAGCTGCAAGCACAACTCTGCAGCAGTTTTGGGGTTGCAGCTGCAAACCTGCAGCGGTTCTGCGATCGCAGCTGCAAACCTGCAGCGGGTTCGCGGCCGCGAGTGCGGATTTGCAGCGGTTTTGGGATCATGACTGCGAATTTGCAGCTGTTTTGCGATTGCAGCTATAAAGCTGCGGTGCGTTTGTGATTGCAGGCGCAAATCTGCAGCGCTCTTATGATCATCACTATAAATCTGCAGTGGTTTTGTGATTGCAAACACAGATTTGCAGCAGCCTTGTGATTGGAACTATACATCTGAAGAAGTTTTGCAACTATAAATTGCAGCGGTTTTGTGATTGCAGCTATAAATGTGCAGTGCTCTTGCAATCACAGCTGCAAATCTGCAGCAGTTTCATGATTGCAACTATAAATCTATAGCAGTTTTGTGATCACAAACACAGTTGCAGAGATTTTGTGAGTGCAACTATAAATCTGCGGTGGTTTTGTGACAGCAACTGCAAAATTGCAGCGACTTTGCAATAGCAGCTGTGAGTCTGTAGCAGTCTTGCGGTTACAAACAGTTCTGTAACAGTCTTGCAATTGCAACTGCCAATTTGCAGTGGTTTTGCGATTTGCTACTATAAACCTGCAGCGCTCTTGTGATCGCAGCTGCAACCCTGCCGCGGTTTTGCGATCGCAAACACGCATTTGCAGCGGTTTTGCGATGGCAGCTACAAACCTGCGGCCGCTTTGCGGCTGCAGCTGCAAACCTGCAGCGCTCTTGCAAGCGCACGCGCGCCGATCTGCAGCAGTGTTTCGACTGCGAGCCGCGTCGCTCAGCGTGTCTGAGTTGCAGGGGGCGAAGCATTTGCAGCTGGCGGGGGGCGGGGGGGGAAGAAAAATGCTTTTCATGGCCTTGGCTGCGCGCCCTTCCCTGCTGAAGGAACAAAGCAGCTCTTGGTAGTAAAGGGCATCTTGGCTCCATCCTGGGGCCAGATCTGGATCCCCATTCCATGCCCAGATCTCCATCCCGGGACCAGATCTGGATCCCCATCCTGGGGCCAGATCCCCATCCTGGGGCCAGATCCAGATCCCCATCCTGGGGCCAGATCCGGATCCCATCCTGGGGCCAGATCCCCATCCCGGGCCCGGATCCCCATCCCGGGGCCAGATCCGGATCCCCATCTCGGGCCCAGATCTCCATCCCGGGGCCAGATCTGGATCCCCATCCCGGGGCCAGATCCCCATCCCGGGGCCAGATCTGGATCCCCATCCCGGGCCCGGATCCCCATCCCGGGCCCGGATCCCCATCCCGGGCCCGGATCCCCATCCCAGGGCCCGGATCCCCATCCCGGGCCCGGATCCCCATCCCGGGCCCAGATCCCCATCCCGGGGCCAGATCTGGATCCCCATCCCGGGGCCAGATCCGGATCCCCATCCCGGGGCCAGATCCGGATCCCCATCCCGGGCCCGGATCCCCATCCCGGGGCCAGATCTGGATCCCCATCCCGGGGCCAGATCCCCATCCCGGGCCCGGATCCCCATCCCGGGGCCAGATCTGGATCCCCATCCCGGGGCCAGATCTGGATCCCCATCCCGGGCCCGGATCCCCATCCCGGGGCCAGATCCGGATCCCTATCTCGGGCCCAGATCTCCATCCCGGGGCCAGATCTGGATCCCCATCCCGGGGCCAGATCCCCATCCTGGGGCCAGATTCGGATCCCCATCCCAGGCCCGGATCCCCATCCCAGGCCCGGATCCCCATCCCGGGGCCAGATCCCCATCCTGGGGCCAGATCCGGATCCCCATCCCGGGCCCGGATCCCCATCCCGGGCCCGGATCCCCATCCCGGGCCCAAATCCCCATCCCAGGGCCAGATCCCCATCCCAAGGCTTTCCGGAGCCGCCCTGAGCCCCGTCCCCGTCCCGCAGCAGCCGTGGCGGGGGCCATGTCCTCGCTGCTGTCCCTCCAGGAGGAGAACCGCATCCTGCAGCAGGAGCTGTCGCGCGTCGAGGACTTGCTGGCGCAGAGCCGGGCCGAGCGCGATGAGTTGGCCATCAAGTACAACGCCATCAGCGAGCGGGTAAGTCACCCACGGGGTTAACCCAAACCCGCCCGTTTTAACCCCAAAATCAAGCCGTAACCTTTGCGTTCCCCATGCTCCCGGTGGGAGATGCTGCAGCGTCTCGCATCGTCCCGGTGGTGGGAATTCTGCCGCAGCACACCCGACTTGTCCGGACCTGTCCTGGCTTGCCGGGGCTTGTCCTGTGGGGTGCACAAAGCATCCCGCCCCAAATCCCTATTTGATTTATCCTGCTGCTTTTTGGGAAGCAGGACCTCCCTCCACCCCATCAGCATCCCTCGCCTTTGCATCCCTTTGCTGTGGCAACGGGGGAATTAAAAAGGGCTTTGGGCAGCGGCCAGATGCTGAAAGTTGCTCCTAGGGAGACCCCAATTGAGGCGCTGATGGGTTTTTTGGGGGGCAGCCCATCTGTGCCTGGTTATTCACAAAAAAAAGAAGAGCAAATATCAGGAAAACACCCCAAGGGGAACCAGCACCGCTGTGCCCCAAGATCCCCTACCCCTGCAAGCCAGGATGGGGCTTTGCTGAACCCTCAGATTCAAAGTTGGGTTATTTTTAAAAGCACCTCCAAGTTTTCCTATTCGTCCCCACCCTGTGCATGCAAAGGGGGGGATTTGGGGAATTTTGGGGGAAAATTTCCAGATCTGAGGGGTGTGTGTGTGTGTCTCAGCTTTGGCCGTGTGGGGGTTTGCTGTAGGACCACCCCAAGGCGATGGCTGTGTCCGGGGTGGGGTGTTGTGAGTGAAGTTGGAGGATGCTCGGTGGGTGCTGGGGGTGGGGGGGGCTGGTTAGCACCCCGATGGGTGCTGGGGGGGTGTCCTGGGATCTTCCCCATCCCATCCCAGCTGGAGCAAACCCTGCGGCTGGACACGGGAGAGCGGGAAGCGGCAGAAAGCCGGAGCCTGGCGCAGCACAACATCGAGCTGCGGCGGCTGCTGGAGGAGGAACAAGCCGCCTACAAGCGCAAGCTACAGGCGTACCAGGAGGGCCAGCAGCGGCAAGCTCAGCTGGTGCAGAAGCTCCAAGCCAAGGTACATCCTTCCTGGGGGACACAGGGACATTTTGGGGACCCCCCTTTGGTGTCACCCACCCCATCCCCTTCACCCAGGTGTTGCAGTATAAGAAGAAATGCGGCGAAGTGGAGCAGCAGCTGCTGGAGAAGGCGACGGAGCTGGAGCAGGAGAGGCTGACGGTGAGGGATGGTTTTGGGGGGTTCCCCCTGCCCTGAACCCCCCCCCCAAAACTGGGGTGACGACGAGCGGGCTGATGTCCCTGCAGAGCCAGCTGGATGTGAGCAGCGAGCAGCTGGAGGAGGAGAGCAGCAACGAGCTGGAAAACGCCCTGATCCGGCTGGAAGAGGAGCAGCAGCGGTGAGTGGGGGTCCCGGGGGAGCTGGGGGACCCCCCCCCCCCCCCTTTGGGGTGATGCTCCAGCCGTGTGTGTGCCCCCCCTCCCAGGAGCAGCAGCCTGGTGCAGGTGAACTCGATGCTGCGGGAGCAGCTGGAACAAGCCAACGTGGCCAACGCGGCGCTGAGCGATGACATCCGCAAGCTGACGGCCGACTGGGCGCGGGCGCGGGACGAGCTGGAGCAGCGGGAGGCGGAGTGGAGGCGCGAGGAGGAGGTTTGGGGGGTCCCCGAGGATGCGGGGGAGCCTGGGGCGTGCGGCAGGGAGCAGGACGGCGGGTGGCGGGGAGAGGGATGCGGGGATGTGGCGTGGAAAGGGATACGGGAAGGGATGTGGGACCACCAGGGCGGGATGTGGGGTCGTGGGGGATGTTGCACGGAGAAGAATTTGGGGGTGCAGGGAATTTGGCCTGTGACGGGAGGGGGATGTGGAGCAGAGGGATGTGGCATGGAAAGGGCTGCAGGACCGCCGGGGAGGGCTGTGGGGCCATGGGGGATGTTGCCTGGAGCAGAATTTGGGGGTGCAGGGGCTGCGGCATGTGGTGGGAGGGAGATGCAAGGCAGAGGCGTGCGCCCCCCATCCCTCTCCGTGCAAGGGAATTGGGGTGGGGGGCTGGTGGCTGTGGACGGGTGTGGGCATGGGGGGTGTTGGACCAAAGGGAGGTGGAGATGCTACTTGGGAGGGGCTGCAAGGCCACATGGGGTGGGACCCCCACACCCGGTGGGTTCTGGGCCGGGCCCCACGCCACTCCATCCCGCCGGCAGTCCTTCAACAGCTACTTCAGCAACGAGCACAGCCGGCTCCTGACCCTCTGGAGGCAGGTGGTGGCCTTCAGGCGTCACTTCGGCGAGATGAAAGCCACCACCGAGAGGTCAGCGGGGTCCCGGGGAGGGTCCCTAAAAGTCCCCGAGGACCTCCAGGTGCCGAGGAATGGCCGGGTCCCATCCTGCCTCTCCCAACGCAAGGGATCTGGCGGAGCTGAGCCACGAGGCATCGCGGACGGGCAGGGCTGCCCACGCCGCCTGCCTCCACCTGGCTGCCAACCTGCGGGTGGCCGAGAGCCAGGCCGGCGCGGCGCGGGAGAAGCAGGCGATGCGGCTGGCGCAGCTGGAGGAGCAGCTGGCGGCGCGGGCGAGGGACGCCGACCTGGAGAAAGCCGCCCTGGGAGCCAGGTATGGGGGGGACGGGGAACGGGGGTTTGGGGTGTGTTTGGTTTCACGGGGTCGCAGGGGACGGGTGCGGGGAGCCCCGGTGCTGCCCGCTGTGTCGTCGCAGGCTGGCGGAGCTGGCGGCGGCCCTGGAGCGCCTGCGGGCTGAGGAGGGGGAGAAGGAGCGGGCGGTGGAGGCGCTGACCCTGCAGCTGCAGAACCTGGTGAGCGCGGGGGACGATGAGTTTTGGGGTGCGGTGCGTGCCGGGTCTCGGGGTGCAAGGACGCACGGTGGGGCAGGGTGCATGCTAAGCCGTGATGCGTGCTGGGGCGTGGTGCACGATGCGTGCCAAGCTGCCATGCACAGTGCATGCCAGGGCAGGACGCATGCCAAGCCACAGGGCACACCAGGGTGCAGGGCATGATGCACACCGACATGCGATGCACACAGGAGTGCGATGCATGATGCATGCTGAGCCGTGATGCATGCCGGGGTGTGATGCACGCTGCATGCTGGGGTGCGATGCATGATGCATGCCGGAGTGTGGTGCATGCTTGCATGCGGTGCGTAACGCATGCTGGGCTGGGCTGCATGGCAGGGTGGGACGGACGGTGCATGCTGCGGTGCAGTGTGCCCCAGGGCATGGCGCACCCCAGGGCACGACGCATGCCAAACGCTGCACGGTGCACACTGGTGTGCAATGCACGGTGCATGCTGGGGGGTGTTGCATGACGCGTGCCAGGGCATGATGCACCCCAGGGTGCGATGCATGATGCACCCCAGGGTGCGATGCATGCCAGAGCGTGCTGCCCGATGCGTGCTGGGGTGCACTGCACCATGCATGCGTGGGTGTGATGCCCAGCGTGCACCGGCCGTGCCTCACGCTGCACTGGGGGGATTTTGCAGGAGGCCTCGCATGCCCAGGAGCCGTCGCCGGCAGAGGTGCAGGCTTTGCGCTCGGAGCTGGAGCTGCTCCGTCAGACGCTGCAGGATGTCACCCAGGTGCTGGGGGCTCCCCGCTTTGCCCCCTCCACGCACCCCTGCAGCCTGGGGGGGGGGGGGGTGTGTCACCTCCCTGCCTCAGTTTCCCCTCAGTGACACGGCTGGGGGGGTGCTCTCCTCCTCCCCTCGCAGGCGGTGCTGGCGGATGACCCCGAGCAGCCACCGCCACCCCCGGAGTCCCCCTCGTGTCCCCCCACGTCCCCTCGCCGCAGCCTCTCTCCCAGTGCCAGCGCTGCCGCCGTGCATGCCGCCCTGCGCCGCCGCCACCTCCAGCTGCAGGTGAGCGTGGGGAGGGCTGCAGGAGGAGGAGGAGGAGGATGAAGGCTAACCCCCCCCCCCCCCCTTTCCCTCCCCCTGCCCCAGGACGCCCGGGGCCAGGCGGAGGCCAGCCAGGAGGTGGCTGGGAGCCTGCGGCGGGAGCTTGGGGACAGCGAGAGACGGCTGGGGACCCTGGAGCGGCGGCTGGAGGAGCTCAGCGCCGAGGCTGGGGGCTGCCGGCGGGCGCAGGATGAGGCCCTGTGCGAGGTGGCCCGCCTGCGCGCCGAGGCCGAGGTCCTGCGCAGGTACCCGCCGTCCACCCATCTGTCCCGAGCTCCGTCTGTCCCTGCGTGGCTGTCCCTCTGCGTCCTTGTGTCCCAGTCTGTCCCTCGGCATCCTGACCCGTCTGTCCGTCCGTCCCTGGGTGTCCCTGCACATCCACCCCCCTGCATCCTGGCCTGTCCGTCCATCCCTTCGCATCTTTCCCTGTCTGTCCTTCTGTATCCACTCCTTTGCTTCTTGGCCTGTCTGTCTGTCTGTCCCTCCCTCCCTTCGTGTCTCTCCCCGTGTGTTTCTGTGGGTCCGTCTGTCTCTGCGCATCCCGGCTTGTCTGTCCATCTGTCCCGCTGGCCTGTCTGTCCCTGTCCACCCTCCTCTCCCTGTGTGTCCATCCCTGGGCATTTTGGCCTGTCTGTCCATGCATGCATCCCTGCACGTTAACCCCCATGCATCTTGCCTGCCTGTCCGTCTGTCTGTCCTTCCCTGCCTCCCCATGCCTGTCTGTCTGTCCCACCCTGTCCGTCTGTCCCTCCATCCCTACGCCTTCATCTCTCTCCCTGCCCATCCCTCCATCCCGGCGCACCCCGCTGTGAGCATCCCCCGCGTCCATCCACCCACCTGTGTCCGTCCGTCTGTCCGGCAGGGAGCGGCTGCAGGCGGAGGAGGCGCTGGCAGGGGAGCAGCAGCGGGCGGGTGCCCTGCAGCAGGAGCGGGCGCAGCTGCAGCGCCGCAGCGAGGGGCTGGAGGACGCCCGGGACGAGGCCGCCCGCGCCGCCGAGGCCGCCCGCCAGCAGCTGGAGCGCAGGTGGGGGGACACGGGTGGGTGCTGCCACCCCCCGGGGTGCTGCGTGGTAGTGGGTGCTGCGAGACAGCGGGTGCTGCGAGGTAACGGGGGCTGCAGCATCCCCCTCTCCGAGTGGGCAGCTGCAAAATCGCAGTGAGTCCCCTGCATACCCCCCCCCCGAAGTGGGTCCCCTGAATCCCCCCCCAGTCTGGGTGCTGCACCCTCCCACCAACTGCAAAATCTCAGTGGGTCCACCGAAGCCTCCTCCCTGTGGGTGCTGCCGTCTCTCCCTGCTGCCAAATCGGGGGGTGTAGCTTCCCCCTACTGAGTGGGGGCTGCAAAATCTCAGTGGGTGCTACAGCCCCCCCAAGTGGGTCCCCTGAAGCCACCCCTAAGGTGGGTGCTGCCCCCTCTCCTGTGGGGGGGGATGCAATACTTCAGTGGGTGCTGCCACCCCCCCCCCAAGCGGGTGCTGCAACCCCTGCCCCAAGTGTGTGCTGCAAAATAGTGGGTGCTGCAACACCACCCCCCCCCCCTCCAATGAGCTGCTGCAAAATAGTGGGTGGTGCAGCACCCCCCCGAGTGGGTGCTGCAGCCTCCCCTCCCCCGTGGGTGCCGGCAGCCAGCAGCAGGCGGAGGAGCTGGAGGTGCAGCGGGCCGGGGTGCAGCAGGAGCTGCTGGAGGCGCGGGAGGCGCTGAGCCGGGCGGCGCTGGAGGCCGAGGTGGCGCGGGGCGAGCGGGAGGCGCTGGCCGAGGCGCTGGGCAAGGTGGGTCCTCGATCCCTGCCCCCCCTCCTCCCTGCACCCCCCTGCAGCGGGTGCACCCCTCGTGCAGCGTCCAACTGCCACACGGCGGGCTCGCCCCCGTTGCAGCAGGTGCACCCCTATGCAATAGGTGCAACCCCAAGCAGCGGTTGCAGCCCCCAAGCCCCATGTGCAGCGGGTGCAAACCCCCCCCCCCCATGCATCAGGCTGAGTCCCCTCCTGCAGCGGGTGCACCACCTCTGCAGCCGGCGCAACCTCTCTTATGCAGTGGGTGAACCCCAGGCGGCGGGTGCAACCCCCCCATGCAGCAGGCTTAGCCCCCTCTGCAGCGGGTGCAACCTCTCCCATGCAGAGGCACACCCCCATGCAGCGGGTGCAGCTGCCATGCAGTAGGTGCAGCCCCTAAACAGCAGGCTTATCCCATGCAGCAGGTGCAATCTCTAAGCAGCACAGCCCATGCAGCCACCATGCAGCAAGTGCAACCCCTAAACAGCAGGCTCACCCCATGCAGTGGGTGCAGCTGCCATGCAGCTAATACAACCCCTAAACAACAGGCTCACACCATGCAGCAAGTGCAACTCCTAAACAACAGGCTCACCCCATGCAGTGGGTGCAACCCCTAAACATCAGGCTCACCCCATGCAGCGAGTGCAGCCCCTAAACAGCAGGCTCACCCCATGCAGTGGGTGCAGCTGCCATGCAGCTAATGCAACCCCTAAACAGCAGGCTCACCCCATGCAGCGGGTGCAACCCCTAAACAGCAGGCTCATCCCATGCAGCAGGTGCAGCCGCCATGCAGCTAATGCAACCCCTAAACAGCAGGCTCACCCCATGCAGCGGGTGCAACCCCTAAACATCAGGCTCACCCCACGCAGCGGGTGCAACCCCTAAGCAGCCCAGCCCGTGCAGTGGGCACAACCCTTGCACCAGGCGCAAGCCCTTGCAAGCGGGTGCAACCCCGGTGCACCGGGTGCCCCCACGCAGCGGGCGCGGCGGGCGTGGCGCAGAGTCCATCCGAACCTCGTTGCAGGCGCAGGGCAGCTGCGGGGAGCTGGCAGCGGCGCAGCGGGCGGCGCAGGCCGAGGAGGCCCGGCTGCAGGACGCGCTGGCCAAGACGAGCGAGCTGGCGGCCGGGCTGGCCCGGGAGAAGACGGAGCTGAGCCGGACCCTGGCGCGGCTGGAAGAGGAGCGGGAGAGCGGCCGCATGCGGCTGCGGGAGCTGGAGCAGGAGCTGGCGCTGCTGCGGGGGCGGCTGGAGCGAGGGCGGCGAGCCGGGGCGGCCGAGCGGCAGGGGCTGGAGCGGGCGCGCAGGGCGGCCGAGGAGGGCTGCCGGGGGCTGCGGGCAGAGCTGCGGGCGCTGCGGGGCCAGCACCTGCGCCTGCGCCAGCACCTGGAGCAGGTGGGGGGGGAAGGGGCGACTGGGAGGGAGTAGGGGGCAACTGGGAGGGATGGGGAGGGTGCACAAGGGGACTGGAAGGGTGCGTGGGGCAACTGGGAGGGATGGGGAGGGTGTAGGGGGCAACTGGGAGGGATGGGGAGAGTGCACAAGGGAACTGGAAGGGTGCATGGGGCAACTGGGAGGGATGGGGAGGGTGCGCAAAGGAACTGGGAGGGAGTATGGGGCAACTGGGAGGGATGGGGAGGGTGTAGGGGGCAACTGGGAGGGATGAGGAGGGTGCACAAGGGGACTGGAAGGATGCATGGGGCAACTGGGAGGGATGGGGAGGGTGTAGGGGGCAACTGGGAGGGGTGGTGAGGGTGCACAAGGGAACTGGGAGGGAGTATGGGGCAACTGGAAGAGGTGGTGAGGGTGCAGGGGGTAACTGAGAAGAATGGGGAGGGTGGAGGGGGCAACTGGGAGGGATGGGGAAGGTTCACAAGGCAACTGGGTGGGGTGAGAAGCATGCACAGATGAGCAGGGAGGATGTATGGGGCAACTGGGAAGGGTGGTGAAGGTGCACAGGGGAAACAGGAGGGGTTACAGGGGAACTGGGGGGGCATGGGGCAACTGGGAGGACTGGGAAGCATGCACAGGATAACTGGGAGGGTGTATGGTGCTACTGGGAGAGGTGGGCAGGGCGCACAAGACAACTGGGAGGGTTGGGGAGGGTATAGGGGGCAATTGAGAGGGCTGGGGAGGATGCACAGGGTAACAGGGAGGGTGCAGGGGGCAACTGGGAGGGGTGGCAAGGGTGCAGAGAGGAACTGGGAGGGTGCACAGGCTAACTGGGAGAACCATGGAGGCTGCATGGGGTAACTAGAAGGGATGGGGAGGATGTACAAGTAAACTGGGAGGATGCATGGGGAGGGCGGACAGAGGAGTTAGGAGGCTGGATGGGGTAACTGGGTGGTTGGATGGGGCAACTGGGTGGTTGGATGGGGCAACTGGGTGGCTGGATGGGGCAGCTGGGAGGATACATAGGTCAACTGGGAGTGATGGGGAGTGTGCCCAAGGCAGTCAGGAAGGATGGGGAGGGTGCACAGGGGAACTGGGAGGACGCTGGCGGACGCGTGGGGTAACTGGGGGGTGGGGGCTCCCGCAGGCGGTGCAGGAGCAGAGCGCGGCGGGCGAGGCGCTGGCGCAGGCGCGGGGCGAGCAGGAGCGGCTGCGGGGCGAGCTGCTGCGGCTCAGCCGGGCCCGCGAGGGGCTGGCCAAGGAGGGAGCCAGCCTGGCCGTCCAGCTCGCCGCCGCCCAGCGCCACGGCCAGGATCAGGCCCAGGAGGCGGCCGGGCTCAGGTGGGTGCTGGTGCGGGGCGTGAGGGGGTCGCCCCAGCCCGGGTTTCGGCAGCGCGGCCGGCGGTGTTTCGGCAGGTCGGAGAAGGAGGGGCTGGAGAGCAGCGTCTTCCAGCTGCAGCAGCAGCTGGCCCAGCTCGACGCTCGCAACCAGCAGCTGGAGGCCGAAGGCCGGACTCTGCTTCAGGCCAAGGAGGCGCTGGAGGGTGAGAGGTCCCGGCCCCCCTGGGCTGTCCCCGTCACCCCGGCCAGCCCCATCCATCCATCTGTCCTTGGGCCTCCCCATCACCAGCCCCATCCATCCTCATCCTCATTTCCATCCCCATCACCATCCTCATCCTCCTCCCCATCCATCCACATCTCCATCCCCGTCTCCTGCTCCGTTCATCTCCATCTATCCCCATCCCCGTCTTCATCCCCTTCTCCATCTATCCCCATCTTCATCTTCATCCCCCTCTCCATTCATACCCATCTTCATCCCCCTCTCCATTCATACCCATCTTCATCCCCCTCTCCATTCATACCCATCTTCATCCCCCTCTCCATTTATACCCATCCTCGTCTTCATCCCCTTCTCCATTCATCCCGTCTTCATCCTTATCTTCATCTTCATCCCCATCTCCATTCATCCCCATCCTTGTCTTCATCCCCCTCTCCATTCATCCCCCTCTCCATTCATCCCCCTCTCCATTCATCCCCATCCCCACGCTCATCCCCATTCCCATCTATCCCCATCTCCGTTCATCCCCATCCATCTTCATCTTCATCCCCCTCTTCATCCTCATCCCCTCCCATTCGCAACAGACTCATGACGAGCCCTCCCCCCCCCCCACGTCCCCGCTACGTCCCTGCTCCTGTCACTTAACCCACACCCCCACTGCCCTCCCAGGGGGGTCCCCGCTGACCGGGGGGATGTCACCACTGACTGGGGGGGGGGTGTCCCCGCAGCGGAGCTGGGTGCTGCGCGGCTGGAGCGGGACCAGGAGCTGCAGGCGCGGCAGCAGGCGGTGGCGGCGGCCGAGACGGCGGCGGTGACGGTGGCCCTGCAGAGCGCCCGCGACGCGCACCGCGACGAGCTCGACCGCCTCCAGCGCGAGAAGGTGGGCACCGTGGCTGGGAATAATGCTGATTTTTGGGGTGCAATACTGATTTTTGGGGCACGGTACTGATTTTTTTTGGGGGGGGGGGGGGGGGGGGGTCGCAGGAGGAGCTGGAGGTCGAGCGGGGCCGGCTGGCGCGGGAGCAGGAGGAGCTGGCGGCCGAGCTGGCGGCGATGCGGCGGCAGCGCGAGAGCGAGAAGCAGCAGGTGGGTGTCCCTGGTGTGTCCCCCACCCCCGTCCCAGCTCTGGTGTCCCGTCCCCGCTGGCTGAGCCATGTCCCCCCCCCAAAAGGCGCTGGCGCTGCAGGAGGAGGAGCGGGCGGCGCTGGCGGAGACGCTGGCGGGGCTGCAGCAGAGCCTGGCCGAGGCCACGGCCGAGCTCGAGCAGCAGCGGCGCGAGGTCACCGGTCACCAGGAGAAGGAGCAGGTGAGGGTGGGGGTGGTCCTGGGACACACACCACCCCCCCCCCCCCCGAATGGTACAGAGCCCCACATGTCCCCCCCCAGTGGCGTCCCCTCTCGTTGCAACCCCCAGGCGTGGGTGTCCCCCATGTCCCACCCCACCATCACAACCCCCCAGGCGTGGGTGTCCCCCATGTCCGCCCCCCCCAATTGCAAACCTCTACGCCTGGATGTCCCCCGTGTCCCCCCCATTGCAAGCACCCATGCCTGGGTGTCCCCCCTCGCCATTGCAAGCCCCAATGCCTGGTAGGTTGCCCCCCACCCCCCCAGCTGCAAGCCCCTGTGCCCAAGCATTCACCCTCCTTATATGCCCTGGGTGTCCCCCATATCCCCCTTGCAACCCCCCCATGCCTGGGCACCCCCCACCTTGCAAACCCACTTGCAGCCCCCTGCAATGGCCCCCCTTCTTGCAGCCCCCCCCCCCCCCCCCCCCCAATTCTAAGCCTCCCAGTCTCCCCATTACAAGCGCCCTGGCGATGGGGATGCTGGGCTGTGGTACCCAACCATCCATATCCCCATCCCTGCACCATCCCCATTGCAACCCCCACCCTGCCGTGGGACCCCTGCACTCCTGGGGGGGGGGGGGGGGGGGCCCTCAGGGTGCCGTGCCCCCCCCCAACCCCGCAGAGCCTGGCGGCGGAGCTGCGCAGCCTGCGGGCGCAGGCAGAGGAGACGGCGGCCGCCCACGAGCGGGAGGCGAAGACTCTCCGCGACCACGCGACGGCGGCGGCCAAGCAGCGGGACGGTGCCCTGCGGGAGGTCAATCCCCCCCCCCCCCCCCCCAGCCCCTTTCCCACCACCCCCCCCCCCCCCAAATATCCCCTCTCAACTCCGGCCACCCCGGCTGCAGGTGGAGGAGGCGCGGGCGCAGCTGCGGCTGGTGACGGAGGCACGAGCAGCGGGGCGGCGGGAGCTGCTGGAAGCGCAGCGGGAGGCCCGGGAGAGCCGGGAAGGCTGGGAAGCGCAGCGGCGGCAGGCGCAGGAGGCGCGACGGGCCTTGGGAGACGAGGCGAGGGAGAAGGAGGCTCTGCGGCGCTCCAACGAGGAGCTGCGGGCGGCGCTGCGGCGTGCCGAGGGCGAGCGCATCAGGTGAGGGTTGGGGGGATGCTGGGGGGCAGGGGATGCACCGGAGCGGGATGCTCGGGATAAGGGGTGGTCAAGTTGGGGTGGTGCTCGGGGTTGGGGTGATGCTTGGAAAAAGGAGGTGCCCAAGTTGGGAGATGCAAGGATCAGGGTGATGCTTGGGATTAGGGCAATGCTTGGGGTCAGGGTGATGCCCAGGATGGAGGAATGCTCAAGCTGGGAGATGCAGGGGATGGTGGGATGCTCATGGTCATGGCGATGCTCGGGGTCAGAGTGATGCTCAGGACAAGGGGATGGCCAAGCTGGGAGATTCAGGGAATGGTGGGATGCTCATGGTCATGGCGATGCTCAGGACAAGGGAATGGGCAAACGGGGACTTACAAGGGGTGATGGATTGCCTTGGAGGGTGGTGCTTGGGGTCAGGGTGATTCTGAGGACAAGGGGATACCCAAGACAGGAGATGCAGGGGATGGTGGGATGTTCAGGACAAGGTTGATGCTCGGGACAAGGGGATGGGCAAATTGGGACTTATGTGGGGTGGTGCGATGCTTGGAGGGTGATGCTGAGGGTTGGGGTGACGCTCGGGGCAAGGGGATGGAAGTTTGGGGGTGGGGGGATGCTGAGGGATGGGGGAATGCGCTGGAGAAGGATGTTTGGGACAGGGGGGATACCCGAGGTGAGAGGTCCTTGGGAAGGGGCAGTGCCTTAGAGGGAGATGCTGGGGGGGCAGAGGAGGTGTTTGGGGTGGCAGTGCTCAGGGAGGGGTTGCCCAAGGTGAGGGGACGCTCAGTGATGGGGAGGTGCCTGGGATGGAGGTGGCTTGGAGCAGGATGCGCCAGATGGGAGCTGGCTCAGGACAAGGTGATGCTCGCAGCGATGCCCGGGATGGGGAGATGCTCGGGGCCGAGGTGATGCCCCCGGGGGGGGGGGGATGCCAGCCCCTTCTCCCCCCCTCCCGCAGCCTGAAACGTGCCAGCGAGGAGAAGGAGCAGCGGCTGGCGCTGGTGGAGGACGGGCGGGCGGCGGCGGAGCGGGAGGTGACGGAGCTGCGGGCCACCCTGCGGGAGGTGGAGCGCGCCCGCCTCGACGCCCGCCGCGAGCTGCAGGAGCTGCGCCGGCAGGTGAGGAGGAGGGGGATGGTGGGGACCTCCCCAACCCGTTTGGGGTGCCACCAAGCCGCCCGCCCATCTCCTTCTGGGGCAGGTGAAGGACCTGGACAGCGAGAACAGCAAGAGGAGCAAGGAGGTGGGCGAGCTGCAGGCGCGCGTGGCCCTGGAGGAGCAGCGGGAGGAGGAGAGCCGCCGCGAAGCCTTCGGCCTCAGGCAGAAGGTGGTGGAGAGCGAGGCCGGCACGGAGGCTGCCAGGAAGGAGGTGTGTGGAGGGTCCCCCCAAGGGTCTCCAGCACCCCGTTGCTTCTTGCCCCTCGCCCCAAAGCGTCCCCATCACCCCATAGCTTGGTACCCTGCGTACCTAGGCATCCCTGTCCCCTCACCCCGTAGTCTGGTGCCTGTTGTCCCCAAGCATCCCCATTGCCCTGCAACTGGTGTCCTGTGGCCCTGGGTGTCCCCACTACTCCGTTGCTTGATGCCATGCCCCTGGGTGCCCCTGTCACCTCACCGCTGAGCCACCTATACCCCCATTGCCCTCCCCTCTCTGCCCTGCATCCCTGAGTGCCCCTTGCACCCCCATTGTCCCCTTGCTCTGGGCCTGGTGTCCCCATCACCCCACCACTCCATCCCTTGCGTCCCTGGGGGTCCTTGTCACCCTGTTCCTCCAGCCCTTGCGTCCCTGGGGTCCCCCATCACCCCATTGCTCCATCCCCTCCCTCTCCATCCCTTGTATCCCCATCGCCCCGTTGCTGCGTCCCCTGCATCCTTGGGGGGCTCCTCCGTCACCCTGGGCTCCATCCCTTGCGCCCCATCATCTCCATCTCTCCGCACCCTGCGCCTCACCTCTCCCCATCACCCCTTTTCCGCACACCCCCCCCCCACCTCCCCCCAGCTCCAGCACCTGCAGCAGCGACTGGCGGAGGCGGAAGGCGAATTTCGGCAGCGGGAGAAGGACCTGGCCCGCAGCTTGGAGGAGGCTCGCGGCAACGAGAAGAAGCTGCTGGCCGACGCCCGCAACCTGCGGCTGAAGGTGGAGGCGGCGCGGGGCGAAGCGGCCGAGCTGAGCCTGCGCCTGAGCGCGGCCGAGGGTCGGGCGCAGGGGCTGGAGGCCGAGCTGGCCCGCGGCGAGGCGTTGCGCCGGGCTGCCGAAACCCGCCTGGGAGGCATCCAGTCCGCCCTACGCCGGACCATGGGCATCGGCCGGGCACGGGCCGGCTCCCCGGGCAAGGGTGAGAGTCCCTGGGGGACCCCAGGTGGCCCGTCCCTTGCTTAGGGGAAGGGGATGCATCCTGCTGTGGTGCGTCCCGCTGCGGTGCTCCGTCCCCTGCATCCCTGGGGTTCCCCCCATATCCCGTTGCTCCATCCGTTGCATCTCCTTCACACCATTGCTCCATCCCCTGTGTCCTTGGGGACCCCCTATCACCCCGTTGCTCCATCCCCTGCTTCCCCAGGGTTCCCCATCACCCCATTGCCCTGTCCCCTCCATCACCCTGAGCTCCAGCTTTGGTATCCCCATCACCCTGTTGCTGTGTCACCTGCATCCCTGGTGTCCCCCATACTCCATTGCTCCATCCTGGGGTCCCCCATACCCCGTTGTTCCATCCCTCGGGTCCCCCATACCCCATTACTCCATCCCCTGCATCCCTGGTGTCCCCCATACCCCATTGCTTCATCCCTGAGGTCCCCCATTACCCCATTGCTCCATCCCTGGGGTCCCCCATACCCCATTGCTCCATCCCCTGCATCCCTGAGGTCGTCCATTACCCCATTGCTCCATCCCTGGGGTCCCCCATACCCCATTACTCCATACGTCCCATCCCTGGGGTCCCCCATACCCCCTTGTTCCATCCCTGGGGTCCCCCATACCCCCTTGTTCCGTCCCTGGGGTCCCCCATACCCCATTACTCCATACGTCCCATCCCTGGGGTCCCCCACGCCCCATTGCTCCATCCCTGGGGTTCCCCATACCCTACTGCTCCATCCCCTGCATCCCTGGGGTCCCCCACCACCCCGTTGCTCCATCTCTTACATCCCCAGGGGTCCCCCGTATCCCGTGGGTGTGTCCCCCTGCAGCTCATCCCGCTCAGGCTTGAGGTCCTCCCTTGGGTGCTGAGCTCCAGTGTCCCCATGCCACCCAGTTTGTCCCCATACAGGTGGGGGACCGGAGGAGTCGGGGAGCCCCGGCTCATCCTCGGATCTCGACGTGGCTGCCGAGCCCGAGGCGGTGCGGGCAGCCCTGCGGGATTTCCTGCGCGAGCTGCAGGATGCGCAGCGGGAGCGGGTACGCCTTCCCCTTTCCCCCTTCCCCTTTCCCCCTTCCCCCTTCCCCCTTCCCCCTTCCCCCTTCCCCCTTCCCCCTTCCCCCTTCCCCCTTCCCCCTTCCCCCTTCCCCCTTCCCCCTTCCCCCTTCCCCCTTCCCCCTTCCCCCTTCCCCCTTCCCCCTTCCCCCTTCCCCCTTCCCCCTTCCCCCTTCCCCCTTCCCCCTTCCCCCTTCCCCCTTCCCCCTTCCCCCTTCCCCCTTCCCCCTTCCCCCTTCCCCCTTCCCCCTTCCCCCTTCCCCCTTCCCCCTTCCCCCTTCCCCCTTCCCCCTTCCCCCTTCCCCCTTCCCCCTTCCCCCTTCCCCCTTCCCCCTTCCCCCTTCCCCCTTCCCCCTTCCCCCTTCCCCCTTCCCCCTTCCCCCTTCCCCCTTCCCCCTTCCCCCTTCCCCCTTCCCCCTTCCCCCTTCCCCCTTTCCTTTCCCCCCCCATCGTCCCCAAAATACCCCTTTCTCGCCCCGTTTTCTCGCCCCAGGAGGAGCTGCGGGTGCAGGTGAGCAGCCTGGGCCGGCAGCTGGCGGAGGCGGAGGAGGAGCGGGACAGCGCCAGCACCCGGGCGCAGCAGCTCCAGAAGCTGGTGGCTGAGAGCGAGGAAGGTGATGGGGGTTTTTTTTTTGGGGGGAAGGGGGGTGTTATCCTCCCCAGATTGTGGGGTTTGGGTGATTTATCCCACGCTGGAGCCTCACTGGTGAGATGGGGCTTTTGGGGAAACTGAGGCATGGTGGGGCGGTGACGATGCTGCCTGGGACTTGTGGGGTGCTCAGTGGGATTTCCCCTGTGCACAGCCCCAAAATCCTGGTAAAATTGGTAAAACCTCCCGTGCAGACCCCATGAACCCCAGTAAAAACCCCACGCCTGCCCAGTAAAACTGGTAAAAGGTCCCATGCATCCCTCATAAATCCCAGTAAAACTGGTAAACACTCTGTGCATCCCCCGTAAACCCCAGTAAAACATAAATGCCCCCATGGATCCCCTGTAAACCCAGTAAAACTGGTAAATGCCCCTTGCAGATCCTGTAAACACCAGTAAAACTGTTAATCCTCCCCACAAACTGTAATAAAACTGGTAAATTCCCTGTGCATCCCCCGTGAGCCCCAGTAAAATTGGTAAACCCCCTGTGCAGACCCCATAAATCCCAGTAAGACTGATCAAGGCCCTTTGCATCGCCCGTAAACCCTGCCAACCCCCCCCCCCCCCCAGCCCCTGCATCCCCACTAAGCCCCCCCACTGCACCCCCTGAGCCCCAGTAAGGTGGGTGACCGCGGCGTGGCTCCGGCAGGGCGTCGCAGCGGGGAGCTGAGCAGCACCCAGGCCACGCTGCTGCTGCAGGAGGAGACGCTGCGCCGGGGCGAGCAGGAGCGCCGGGCGCTGCGGGAGAAGGTGACGGCGCTGGAACGGAGCCTGCACGCCGCCGAGGGCGACCGGCGAGCCGCCCAGGTGGGCATCGCGGTGGCGGCGGCGGCGGTGGTGGTGGGGACCCGATCCTGCCCTTACCCCCACCCCCGCGGGCTCCCCGCCAGCCAGCCGGTGCCTTGCAGGAGAGGTTGAGCGCGGTGCGAGCCGGTAAGGCCGAGCTGGAGGATGCCAAGCAGCGGTTGGAGGCGGCGGAGAGCCGGAGCAGCCGCCTGGAGCTGCAGCAGCGGGTGTTGGAGGGCGAGCTGCAGCGGGCGCGGGTGGCCTTGGGCGAGCGGCAAGCGGAGGCGCGGGCGATGCAAGACCGCGCCGAGCTGCTCCAGAAACAGGTCGGCCGCCCAAATTCCTCCCAATCCCCGTGGATTTTGAAAATGTTATTATTATTATTATCATTATTATTATTGGTTTGGGTTTTTTTTTTAATGGTTATATTTCATCTCGCCGTTGTTTTGGTTTTTTTTGGTTTTTTTTGTGGGGTGTAGCTGGCGGAGAGCGAGCAGCGCGCCGGCGCTTTGCAGCTGGCGCTGGAGCGGTTGAGCGCGGCGCTGGCGGAGAGCGGCGGGAAGGAGGCCGCGCCGGGCGCCATGGCCTTGGCCGACGGCACCGCGGTCCCCGAGCGGCGGCTGCAGCAGCTCCAAAGCGCCCTGGCCGCCAGCGAGCTCGACCGCCGGGCGCTGCAGGTGGGCGCCAGCTCCCCCTCAGGGTGGGGGGACACCGGGGGGGGGTGTGTGTGTGCCTTGGCTTGAGGGGGTCACCCTGGGCATCCCACGCCAGGAGGGGCTGGAGGTGGCGCGGCGGGCGCTGGCGGAGGCGCGGGAGGAGAAAGGGGCGCTGCGGGAGCAGCTCTGGGGGCTGCGGGAGCGGCTGTGGGGGCTGCGGGAGGAGCAGGAGGCCCTGAGGCGGAGCAAGGAGCTCCGGCAGCAGCAGGAGGTGAGGGGGGGTGGGGTGGTGGGGGGGCTCCCCAAATTCCCTGTCCTTTGCTCGCTCCGTGGAGCACCCTTTGCCCCCTGTGCAGCGCCCTGCACCCTCTTGCACTCCCCCACGCAGCACCCTATTGTCCCCATGGAGCCCCCTGCACCCTTCTGCCTCCCCCGCACCCTATTACCCCCATGCAACCTCTTGTACCCTTTACCCGCCCCCCCCATGCATCACCCTATTGCCCCCCTGCAGCCCCCTGCACCCTTCTGCCCCCCCCCCGCACCCTATTACCCCCATGCAACCTCTTGCACCCTTTATTCCCCCCAAGCAGCACCCTAGTGCCCCCCTGTACCCTCTCCACCCCCCCCAGCACCCTATTCCCCCCATACAACACCAGCACCCTCTTGTCCCCCCTATAGCACCCTATTGCCTCCATACAGCCCCCAGCACCCTCTTGTCCCCCCCGTGCAGCACCCTATTGCCCCCATACAACCCTCTGCACCCTTTCCCACCCCCCTCAGAACCCTATTCCCTCCATGCAGCCCCCTGCACCCTTTCCACCCCCTCATAGCACCCTATAGCCCCCATGCAGCCCCCTGCACCCTTTCCACCCCCTCATAGCACCCTATAGCCCCCATACAGCCCCCTGCACCCTTTCCACCCCCTCATAGCACCCTATAGCCCCCATACAGCCCGCTGCACCCTTCTGCCCCCCCCCCCCAGCCCCCTATTGCCCCCATACAGCCCGCTGCACCCTTCTGCCCCCCCCCCCCCCAGCCCCCTATTGCCCCCCTACACCACCAGCCCCCTATTGCCCCCCACGCAGCACCCTATTCCCCCCCCCTGCAGCCCCCTTTGCCCCCCACCCCGGCAGCCCCCATTGCCGCCCTCCCTTGCAGAGCCCTCCGGCCCCCCCGCCGCCCCCCACCCTGCCCACGGGTGACCCCCGGCCGCGGTGCAGGCGCTGCAGCAGCGGCAGGAGGAGCGCGGGGGGCTGCAGGAGCGGGTGGGCGCCTCGCAGCTCGCCCCGGCCCGCTCGCAAGGCGGGAAGCGGGCGGCCGCGCGCGGCGCCCTGCGCCTCGAGGAGGACGAGGGCGCCCTGAAGAAGACCCTGGAGAAGGTGAGAGGGCGGGTGGCACCCTTGGGTGCCCTGGGGCTGGCCACGGAGCCAGCTGGGAGCCCTGAACCCCGCCTGGGCAGCACGGGGGGGGGGGGGTTTGGGCGGAAAATGGGCTTTCTGTGCGCGCTGCCGGCTGCTCGCCGAGCGCGGGGCCTGCTGGCACTCAAACCAGAGGGGTTTATATGTGATATATATATTTATCTTTGATATTTTCTCTTCTGTATATATTATTTCCTATAGTTTGTATTTTTATATAATCTGCTGTATTTTTTTATATTATCTACTACCTATTTTTATATATTATCTACTATATTTTATCATTTTTAGATGTCTGCTATATTTAGTAAATTTTATATATAGCATCTGCTAGATTATATACTTTATCCATGGCATCTGCTAGACTTTATATTTTACACATAGTATCTGCTGCCTTTTATCATTTTTTATATATATTACCTGCTATATTTTGTATTTTTTATGTATTATCTGCTATATTTTATCTACCTGATGGCTGTATTTTATATAGCTGTCACCCGCTGTATTTTGCATGTCCCTAAACCCCCCTATTGGCTCGGCGAGGTGCGTGTCGGGGTGCAGCACCCCCCTCACCCCGTCTCTGTGTCCCCTGGGAGGGCACTGGGCTCTGCTTGGGGCTCATCCCAGCTTGAGGAGATGCTGGTGGTTGCACTGGGAGGGTGCTGGGCAATTTTGGGGCTCATCCCAGCTTGGGAAGATGCTGATCCTTGTACCGGGAGGGTGCTGGGCTCCTTTTGGGGCCCATCCCAGCTTGAGGAGATGCTGGTGGTTGCACTGGGAGGGTGCTGGGCTCATTTCTGGGCTTGCCCCAGTTCCCATTTGCTGGGGGGATGCTGGCACTTAGCCCAGGATGGTGCTGGGCTCCTCTTGGGGTGCTTCACAGCTCGGGGAGATGCTGGTGCTTGTACTGGGAGGGCGCTGGGCTCTTTTTTTTCAGGGCTCACACCAGTTCAGGGAAGACACCGGTGCTTCCCTGGGGATGGTGCTAGGCCTTCCCAGTTTGTAGGGCTGCTGGTGCTTCCCCTGGGAGGGTGCTGGGCTCTTTTCCGTGCTCCTCCCAGCCTGGGGACCCCCCGGTACCCAGTTTTGGGGTGACGGCCACCCCTGCCCGCCCAGGCGCAGGTGTCGGCGCTGGAGCACCCGTCTCCCCCGAGCCTGGGGCCGTCGCCGGAGCTGCAGCGGGAGCTGGACCGTCTGCGCATCGGCCACCGCCGCCGCGACCTGGAGGAGCAGGTGAGCCGGGGGGGGACACCCCGGGGAGGGTGGGGGGACACCCCTGTCCCCTCCTCACTCCCCCCCCCTCCCCTCTCATCCCCCTCCCCGCTTCCCAGATCGCGCTGCTGAAGGGCCAGGAGCTCCACGGTCACCCCCCCAGCATCTAGGGACCCTCCGCAGAGACCGGCACAACTCATCCCACAGCTGGGGGGGGGCAGCCCCCCCCATCCCCCTGCTCAAAAAAACCCAACCACATCGATTTTTGTCTCCTCATTCCCTTTTCTTCAGCAAAAAGCCGCACTTGACCCACGAGACGATGACACTCGTGTATTTTTGATACAGGTTGGGGCCCGACGGGTGGTTTTTCCCATTTTTCTATTGCAATTTTTAACAAAAACGTTGGAAATGCTCCTTTTTTTTAGCCCCAGGAGAGCCCTGTCTGAGCCACCTGATTATCTCCCCCGATCCATGATGCTCCTCAAGCCTTTGCATGCTCCAGATCCTAATTTTTCCCCTTTTTCTAACAAAATAACTGACTCGAGGTTGCTGGTTTGGGGTATTTTTTAGCAAAGAGTGAGATTTTTATATTGTTATTTTTGGAGTTTGAAGTTTTTACTGGTGCTCCGGTGCAGCCCAAGGCTGGGGGCTGAGCTGACACCGGCATCAAGGACCCTCCTCAGTCCCGGCACTATTAAATGTGAATAAACTATTAAATGTGGTGGAGTTTTTTTGGGGAGTGGGCAGCATTTTGGAGATGGGAGGGGGAGGATGATGGAGAAAACACTGAACACCCCTGGACTCTTTTTTTCTATAAGAGAATTGGAAAATATAGAGAGTGCTGTAGAGTCCCCCACTCCCCCCTTTTCTATAGGGGAACTGGGCAACACCCCAACCCCATTATTTGCTATAAAAGACTCAGAAATTTGCCCCAAACACCCCCATGCCGCACTTTTTTCTATAAGAACCCCCCCTCAAATTAAACCCCCACCAAGCTGATGCCATTTCCCCCAACCCCAGACATTTTGCAAGCCCTAAAACACCCCAAACATCCTCGCCCACCCCCCCCTTCCTCCTGCACCCAGGGCTGGGCGGCCGGGAATTGCTGAGATCATTAGAAAACACCCCCCAAAAATCAGAAAACATCCCTTCCCCCCAAAAAAAAAGAGTCGGGAGCCGCAGCGACCCTTACGCTTTATCTCTTGGATACTCTACGTAGAAAACGGGGCGGTGGGGGCTCACACCGCCCCCCCTTTACAATATAATAAGGAAAGTAATAAAAATAATAACCCCCCTTTTTTTTTTTAATTATTACGTGCACAAAAAAATGGGCTTTTTTTTTTTTATGCTCTTTCATGCACGGTTTCTTTAGCACCACGGTGAGGATCCGGGAGGTGTGAGAGGAGGACGGGAAGGGGGTCGGGGTCCTGGGGGGGCCGCAGTCGGCGACGGGGGGGGGGTTGTCCCCTGGAGCTCAGCACCCGCCGCAGCTGCGGGCGCAGGATGCGACCACGGTTTGGCAGAGCCCGCTGGTGGCCATCACCCCGCACTTGGAAAACTTGTCGCGGCAGAGATCGGCTGCGGGGAGAGCGGGAAAGAAAATCCGTGGGATTTTGGGGGGGAAAAAACTCCTAAACCAAACAGAAGCGATGAGGGGCCGCGGGCGGTGCTGCAAGGGGGGTAGCTCAGCTCCCCCAAAACGGGAGCCCAGTTGGGTCCAGTGGTTGCAGAGCGATGCCTGGAGCGTCTTCATTTGGTCACTGGGATTTTATTTCCCCACCCCCACGGGAAAAGGGGTGACCCGGATGGGGACGACCCCAATTTGGGGTGCACCCCCCCCCCCCCCCCCCGCCGCCCTTACCTCGCAGCAGCTCTTCGTGGGCGCACACGGTGCGGACGCAGATCTCCTTGTTGATCACGTAAACCCGGCGGAGGCTGGATGGTGGGGGGTAAAAAAAAAAAAAAAGATGGGGGGGGGGGGGGAGTTAGTGCAAAAAGTAGAAGGGGTCCCCAAAATATGGGGGGGGGGGGGTCAGGGAAGCTCCCCCGCCCTGGCCCTCCCTGCTCGCCTGTAAAAGCAGAGATCTCGTTCAGGCACTGCTTGCAGGGCTTGTGCACGGAGTAAAGCCTGGTGCAGGGGTATTGCTCCTCCCGGCAGTCTGCGAGGAGAAAAGGCCACTGGTTTCTGGGGGGGGGGGGGGTGTCTGGGAAATCCATGGTGGGGAGGCCTGACGCCCCGGGGATGGGCTTAGCAGCTACTTGATGCCTTGCCCCCCCCCCCCCCCCTAATTTTCACCCCAAGCCCATCCTCACCCCAGGCGGGGCTAAAAGGGAGGATGAAACCCCTCTGCCGGGGACCGAAGGCGCGGGGATGAGCACTCACCGAGGGGTCCTGGCTCCGTGGGCTCAGTCTCGGGGGCAACAGCTGGGGGAGGGTGGGGGGGGGGGGGGGGTGGAAAAGCAAATTTAGGGACGGAGCAAAAGCATCTCGCTGCCCTTTCGCTGGGGTTTAGGGTTGGAGCATCCTGACGCCCCTGAGATGCCTCCGCGGGGCGGGGGGGAGCACCACCGGGCTAAGGGTGCAGGGGAGGGATGGAGACCCCCAGCCCCTTGGGGGTGGGGAGGGGGCTGGTGGGTGTCACCCACCTGGGGTAGGGGCCGGTACGATTTCCTGCTGGGATTGCTGCTGGGACTGGTACCGAAACTGCTGCCTCGGGGGCACGGGGGGTGACATCTGCAAGGAGAGAGATGGTGCGGGCACACTCCCAAAAAACCCTGGGTCCCCCCCCTCCCCCCCCCCCCCCCCCCCCAGCATCCCATAGGGGAACCACTTACCGTGATAGTCGGTAGTAATCCTGAATTTCTGGGGAAATAAAACAGAAAAACGGAGCAGAGGCTGAGGATGGGGGTGAGGGAGAGAACACCCCCCCCCCCCATCGGGGCCAGGATTTGGCAGCGAGCTCCCCGAATTTTGCAGCTGGACTGAGCGCTGGGAAAACCCCCTCCAGCCACCCCAGGAATGAACTTGGGCAACCTCCCAGCAGGGTTTTTTAAAGCTTAATAAAGGCTTAATAAATAATTGGCAGCACGAGGAAGGGGAGAGGAGAGGCACGTGTACAAGGGGGGGAGATGGGAAGGCGTCAGGAGACGGCTGGAAGTTTAAGGGGCAGGAGGAAAAGGACGGAGCTAAAGAGTATCGAAGCAGAAAGAGGCATCAGAGTGATGTGGGTTTGGCCAGAGAAAGGAGAAAAAGAAAGAAAAAAGGAGGGGGGGAGGGAGAAAGGTGGGTGAAGCCTCTCCCCCCAGTCAGGCAGGGCGCTCTAACCTGATTGCTGGTCGTACTGGGAATATTGTACCGGCTCGGGGTAGGTGATGCCTTCAAACCTGCTGTACTGTCCCTGGACCAGGAGCGCTGCTGGGGAGACAGAGCCGGGAGGGAGAGTGGGTGAGAAGCATCAGCAGGAGGCGCACAGCCACCCCCATCCTGGGGGTTTGGGGGTTTTCTGGGGTTCCCTGCTCTGCCTCTGCCTCTCCAGCTCCGCATGCGTCCCATAGCTGTCATCAGGGGCACGCTGCCCGGAGAAGGGGAAGGACAGCGGGATGCTCACCGCCGAGGGAGCAGCACCAGCCCAGGATCCCTACACTGATCCGGGCGCAGCCGGGGATGATCCCGATGTCTCGCAGGCACCCCCGTAGCACGACCCTGCCCAGAGAGGGGCCCAGCATCCAGCTGACCCCAGTGATGCTCCTGACACCCCAGGGAGGGGACCAGGGCGTCCCTGCACCCCTTGCAGACACCCCAGGAGCTAACCCTGCCACGCCGTGATGTCCCCACGGGCCATCCAACCGCCGCATCCCGCCGCATCCGTGAGCAAAGCATCACCGGGAACGATGCCGGGATGGGGCTTATCTTTGCTGCCCGCTACCCCCTGCGCTGCCCCCCCCCACTTCTCCGGGCTCCCTCGGCCTCGCCTGCTTAATGGTTTCCATCTGTTCGCTTTTGTGCCGAGCTGGTTTCGCCAAAGTTTTCCTGGCTCCAGGCTCCCGGCTGTGTCGCCTCCCTCCTCCTTTCCATCCCGCCTTCGCCAGCCCCCCTGGGGGTTTACAGATGTCATTTTTCTTCTGGATGTCACCCCAGCCCCGAGGTGCCGATTTTCTGCCACCTCATAGTGCCACCTCGGTGCTCCCCAAAGCAGGAGGGACTTTCTCAGCGCCAGACCCCTCGCCCCCCAACCTAGAGCCTAAATATGAGCCTACGCTGGGGTTTTGGTGGTAAATTCGGGGTATAACAGGCGATGAGGTGATGCTCGCAAGCACCCCAAGCATCATTGGGGGTGGTGGGCTGGCTCCTGACGTGTCACATCCCCTTGGGGACCCCTGGGGAGGGGGACACTCACCTGGCAGACACAGCAAGAAGAGCCCCAGCGCTCTCATCCTGACAGCGGCGGTGGAGGAGCAGCGCGGGCCGGGATGCAGCCGGAGGAGGCTGGAGGGGGCAAAGGGAAACATCAGAAGGGTGAGAGGATGAGGGGGGGGGGACCCCCGCTCTGTTCCCCATCTCCTACAGCAGCCCCCCCCTCCACCCACCGCCAGCATGATGCCCCCCCCATCTCTGCCCGAGATGCCCCCAGGGGCTGGCTCAAAATAAAACAAAAAAAACCCCTAAAACCCGAGGAAACTTCCCCCTCCCCCCCAAAAAAAAGGCAGGCTGGACTTCCCGACCATGCGCTCCCTGGGGGAATCACAAGGACCAAGCCCTGGAATAGCCGGGGGATGAGAAATGCCGGGATGTCTGAATCACCCCCATGGGGGGAGACATCTGGACCCCCCTGCGTGATAACAGACCCACGAGCTGGAGGTTTGGGGGCTCCTTTCCCAGGGTTTTCAGCCCTGCGCTGTGGCAAAGGGCTTATTTTAGGGGGTGCCCTTCGCCGGGGGATGCTGCCTTTGCTTGGGCATCCCCTAAATCCGAGGAGATGGAGAGATACGGGGAGTAAAAATCTGCTTTCAAGAAAAACCCCCGCGCCATCGCTGGGGTTTGGCAGCTTTCGGGCGCTCGCGGCGCTCCCCGACGCTTTCCAAGCGGGGGATTTGCACGTCGAGCGTCTGCTTTCCCCGGCGGGGAGACAGGCCAAGGCTGGCTGTGCCGCCGGTGAGCCGGGGCCCCCTGCCCTGGCAGGGCTGCCGGCTGCCCTTCCCCCCTCCTCCCAAACCAGCTCCAGGGGGATAATCGGGGGGGAAAACAAAAAAAAAAAAAAAAAAAAAAGGAGAAATTCTCCCAAAAAACCTCCTTCGAAATCCAACCGAATGCGTTTGGTTGTTGGGGATAAAGCACATTGGCTCTCCTGGCATGTTGAGATGGGGAACCCGTCCTGGCACCCCCAGCTCTGCTGCCAGAGTGGGGAAACTGAGGCACGGGTGGAGATAAGCCAAACCCATTGGTATCTCACCCCTGCTGAGGGGGGATCATCAGCCCCCCCCCCATGCCAGGAGGCGCCCAGGCACCCACCCCCAGCTGAGCCACGGCGGGGTGCAGCACCCAGGGTGGGAACACGGCTCCAGCCCCAGCACAGACCACACTGGGGAAGGTGGGGTTGATGGGACTGACTGCACCATCACCAGACAGTGGCATCTCCTAGAGCATCCTCAAGCTCACCAAAGCGCAGCACCTTCCAGTGACCTTGTCCTCATCGTCACCCAAGTGTAGCACCTTCCAGTGACAGTGTCCTCACCACCACCAAAGCACAGCACCTTCCAGTGACCACGTCCTCAAGCTCACCAAAGCACAGCACCTTCCAGTGACCGTGTCCTCACCACCACCAAAGCACAGCACCTTCCAGTGACCATGTCCTCACCACCACCAAAGCACAGCACCTTCCAGTGACCTTGTCCTCATCATCACCCAAGTGTAGCACCTTCCAGTGACCTTGTCCTCATCGTCATCCAAGTGTAGCACCTTCCAGTGACAGTGTCCTCACCACCACCAAAGCACAGCACCTTCCAGCCATCGCGCCCTCACACCATCACTGCTACGGCATCTTCTAGGCACCACATCCTCCTCCATCCCCAGGCTCGCAGGTGCTGGAGATGTTGACCACTGACCTGCAGACCCTTCCCCAGCTTTGGGTAAGCCAGAAAGTTGGTCCCTACCTGAGCTGGGGTTAGACAACCAAGCTTGGCTGATGGCCGGAGGTTGGTGGTCCTGAACGAAGCACCCAGCAGCGCTCCATCACCCACCCACGGCTGCACCTCGGTGGCACCCGGGTCCTTGCAAGCCCCATCCGCTTCCCACGGCAAAGGAAGCCTCAGACCCGGGTTTAACCGAGGCTAAATGTGTCCTGGGATAAAAGGGATTGCGCGGGGATGAGCGAGATCAACGTGCGGCTCTGGGCTTGATGGGCGCTTGGCAGGGGTCCGGGAGGCTTCATCGAGCCTTAGTGGCTGCTGGCAGCCCTTGGCCAGGACAGGGCGGCTACGGGGGATCGGGGGGGGGGGGGGGGGTGGGTTTGGGGCTACCTTGAGGTGACAGAAAGGGGCTGCCAATGCCCATCCCAACCTTTGCCGGTTCTCTAGGTGCCGGGATCCCACGGGATGCTGATGTCAACACCCCGTGGTCCCAAATCACCCTGGCCCGGAGCACACATGCCCCCCAGGACAGCTCAGGGCAAGGCTGCGGGGCAGATGGATGCCCACCTCCGGAGGCAGCACACGCCGTCTTCCCATCGTTCCAGTGATCCCAAGGGCACGGCCGCACGGCTCGGGACTACCCAGCCCCTTCTTTTTTTTTACCCCAAAGCGGTCTGCAAGCGCTCAAGGCTTCTCTCGAGGTCTAATTCCCCCTGAACTTCCCCCAAACACAGAGATCTTGGCCCGAGCTTGCACGATTTGGCCGGAGACCGGGGACAGACGGGTCACGTCTTCCCCCGACGGCGAGGCCAGCGCCTTCTCCTCCCCACAGAGGACACCGAAGCGCCCGCCGCCACCTCCAAACCCGGCTGGGAGCGACGCCGAGGGTCGCCCGCGACATCTTCCTTAGCCCCAAAGGCTGCGAAGAGGGGACGGGGTCACCTCCACCCTCCTCCTCCTCCTCCTTCCCCACCTTTGGCTTTGTCCTACCACCGCAGCAAGCCGCTGAGACGCCCCGGGAGGGACCCGAGGTGCTGCCCCCCAACCCCAAGCTCCTCTCCCATCCGCGCAGGGGTCCGACGACTCCAGCCGCGCCAGATGTTTTTGCAACTGCACATCTGGGAACAATCAACCCCGAAGAAAGAACACCACAGTCTCTCTCTTTCATTCTGCTAAACCCCACCTTCCCCCAGCCTTTCCCCCCTCCCCCAGCTTTTTTTCTTTCCTTTTTCCTTTCTTTTCTTTCTTTTCTTTCTTTTTTTTTTTTTTTTTTTCTTTTTAAGCTCTCCCGTTGCCAGAGAATGGGAGAACAAAGGGAATATGAAAGGATTCAAATTTTTTTTGGCCCTTGACCAAAGGTTTAAAAAAAAAAAAAAAACAACCCAAAACCCAACACACCAAACTTTTCTCCCCGTCCCCATTTTTCACACCTCGCATTTTCCTTAGGGTCCCTTCCCCCCACTCAGGGGGACAAAATAAATAGAAATATTAAAATAACCCTTTTCTAGTCTCTTTCCAGGATGGAAAAAAAAAAAAAAAAATACACAGCTTCCTTCAGACATTAGGGTATTTTTAGACTTCTTGAAGTGGTCACAAAAAAAACCCCAACAACCCCAACAATCTCCTACAATAGCTGTCAGGCTGCAAAGGTGGGGTCCCCCCCGCGGGTGCTGGCTCTTGGGCACCCCCAAAAATAAGGTGTTTTTTTTTTTTCTTTTTTTTAGGAGCTTAAAAGGTTGAAAAGAGCTTTTGCGAACTCGACCCGACCGATGGAGGGTTTTTTTGGTTGGTTTGTATTTTTTTTTTTTTTTCTTTTTAAGGCGACTCTGCAAAGCCCCGGAGAGGGGGGGGGGTCAGCCCCAGCCGCTGCTGGGGGGTCCCCAGCATCCCTGCCTGGTGCAGGGGGGTGGGATGGAGGAGGGGGGGGGGGGGGTGTCTCTCTCGCCTGGTCCTTACCGCTCTGCGTGTTAGTGCTGGTTCTGCCCTTGCCCACCGCCTTGGTCTCTTCTCTCCGCTTTCAAAAACTCCAAAATGAGAGTTTAAAAAAAAAAAAAAGAAAAAAACCCCCAAAAACCTCCTACCTCCAACATGGGGGATCCGCTGGGTCCTAATGCCACACCTGAGCCGGCCCCTTCCTCCTCCCAAATTGCTGCCAGTTAGGGGGGAAAAAATAATAATTTAAAAAAAAAAATAATCAAAAGTCAAGAAGTGCGTATGGATGCAATGGTCCTCAGGGCCAGGGGTTGTTCTGTTTTGGTTTTTTTTTCCCCGAATTTTAAATTGACTGTAAAAGCAAGGAGAGAGGATTTGGCGCAGCCCTGAGCACGCCAGCACGGGTCAGGCTGGGTTTTGTGAGATGAAAGGATCCCATCAGGGGCATTGTGCTGTGACCTCGGCTGCTCTTGGGGAAACCGAAACAAAACCCGAAATAAACCCCCAAAATTTGGGATCCTGGGATAACACCCCTCCTGACTCGACGTTCACCATTAGCGCTCGACCTACTGCCCCCGGAGCAGCGAGGATGCTGCAACCCTACGGTAGATTTAAAGTTTTATCCCAGGATGGAGGAAGAAAAAAAAAAAAACCCAAATCCCCTTTTTTTTTTTTCACCCACCCAGGCTGAGGACGCCGGAGCAGATCCGCAGCCCCGGCGCGGCGGTGGATGGCTGACCGTGGGGCCCTCTTTCCCCCGGCTCGCTGGCGGCTTTCCGGAGGATGCGGGGTGCCGGCTGCATCCCGGCGAGGCTGGGGATGCTCCCCTAAAACCCGCCGAGCTCAGTGCTGGGGGGTAAAAACCTGCCAATTTTAGGTACGTTCAAAACCAGCAACGGAGCAAACGGAGGCTGCTCGAGGGCTGGCACGGAGGGAGAAGCTCTCCGGAGCCGGCCAGCAGCGTGCACGGGGATGGGGATGAGACGGTGATTTTTCACCCGCGGGGCAGGATTGCACCCCTTGCACCAAGCCCACAACCAGTTGTGCCGAGGTACGAGCATTTCTGCAGCCAGAAGCGGGGCCGAGTGCTCTAAAAACGAGGAGAAAACCCAGTTTCAGACCCGGAGGAGAAGCAGAGCGGTTTTTAAGGAGCTCCCATCACATATCAAGCCCGATTTTTCCAGCCTGGAGGATGGATAAAACCATCCAAACGACTCCAACCACATCTAATAGCTGCTCCCATGAAGCTTCTGCCTGCCCCAAAAGCCAGCGCTGTCCTTGTCCCCAGCTCTGTTAACCTCCAGCGAAGGGCAGGAGCTGCCTGTTAATAATTAAACGGACTTTGCAAAACCCCCTGAGGCCCAGGAACACCCTGCAAAAAGCAGCCAAGCAAAACACCCCAGTGTGGGGTGAGGAAAAAACCCGAGGCGCAAACGGGTCCCTCAGACCTGGGTGCCTTTTGCTTCTAAAATTGCCAAGCGCAAAAATCTCCGAGGGTCGAGTATGGAGTGTGTTTTTTGGTGTGGGTTTTTTTTTTATTATTTTTTTTTTTAAGCTCAGGAAGCCTGGTTTAATAACTGAAGCCTTGGCTAGGATTTCAGGAAACCTCTTACCTCTGCTTGTGCCTCATTTCCTGATCTAATCCCCAGCTCCCGGAGGGCAGAGAGGCGCCGCTGGCGCTCGGAGGGGTTTAGGCTTTCCATGCAGGCGAGTCCCCGCCAGAACCAGCCTTCGATCCGAGCACCAGGCTGAGGGGTGGCCGAAAACCCCCTCGGAAGGCAGGGCAGACAGCATGCCGGGGCTCGGCTCTTCCCCTTTCGGGATGCGGCATCTCCATCTACCGGCTCTTCCGCCGTTGAAGGAGCGAGGTTTTGCAGCCTTGGCGAGGACACCTGGGTTTTTCCAGCAATTATTTTCTAGGAAATTCCAGCTGGAGACAGGCTCGGGGGTTATTTACTCGCTGATGCTCGGTTTGGGCTGCTGAAATCCCAGGCGGTGCCACCCCTGGGTTCACTCTCTGCTTTCAGGCATCGAGGACGGCATCTTCCAGCCCAGATGGAGCACGAGGCGACCCTCAAACCTCTTTCATCTCCTCCATCTGACACTCACCCGCGCCGCCGATGCCGTCCTGCCCCAAGGAGTCCATCCACGCCAGGCAGCACAAGCAAGTGGTCAAGAAAATAGTGTTAATTTATTAGACAACGCTCACGACAGCACCACACGGAAACAAAGCGGTACGTCATTCTCCCGACTGCACTTACACCTCAATGCACTGGAGGAGAGTTAAAAAATAAAGATTCGGGTGGGGTTTTTTTAATGCTACAAGGGTCCCGTCCGAAAGCAGAAGTGCTCTGCGGGAGCATCGCGAGCGGAGAGGGTGCCCGTGGTCAGTCCCCGGGCGCTGGGGCTGGAGCAGCATCCTTGGCAAGCCGGGGCCGGGGCGGTTTGTAAACAGTTCCTACACATCTAGGGCGGCCGCGGGGGGGAAGGCGGAGGGGGTGGGGTTTTTTTTCACAGTGAGCAGAGACGTGAGGCTGGGGTGGGCGCCCTCGCCACGAGAAGATCAAGGACGTTCTCCTCGGTGGTTTTGACCAGCCGGGAGAGGCAAAGGGAGGCGGCGTCCCCCCTGCAAAACAGTACCAGTGCGCCCAGCGCGGGGAGACGGGGCTGAGGCCAGCACGGGAGCGGGAGAGGTCCTGGAGGAAGAACTGAGCTGGACCCATTTCTCTTCTTCTGGACCTTCTCCCCACCCCCAGTTTGCTTCTCCAGCATCTCCTCCTCTCGGCCACGGCTGCCGGGCCGGCGCGGGCGCTTTCACAGCTGCGATGCCGAGGGTCTCGCCGCGGGGAGGATGAGCCGCGCTGCCCACCGCACCCCTCGATTTACCAGGGTCAATAAATAAACGACGGCGTCCGAGGGCTGGCGGGCAGCGCTGGCCTGCAGGGCAGGCAGGAGGGAAGCCCGGCGGGTGCTATCTCACGGCGATGGACATCTTGGGCGTAGCGAAGAGCGGTTCATTAAGGGGCGGCCAGGATGGCTGCTGCTGGCTCAGCTCCTTCTCCAGCCTCTTGAAAAGCTTCTTGGATGCTTTCTTGCGGCGCAGCTTGCGGAGGCAGCTGAGCAAGCCGTGGTCCAGGGCGGTCTGCAGCAAAGATGGGGAGGGAGAAGAGGTTTTTGGGGAGGCTGTGGACCTCAAGGAGAGGGCAGAGCCGATGCCAAGGTGAGCCCTGCTCCCTCCGTGCCCACGGCTCCTGGAAAAGGGGTGGCTCAGACAGACCCAAACGGACGAGACGCGTCCCTTGTGCGCTCAATGCCCACCCCGGGCTGACCTACCTCCAGCACGAAGGCAGCGAAGAAGTTGAGGGCAGCGATCCCCAGCAGCAGCAGCTTGAAATTCAAGTCATCGATGCCCTGCAGCTTCAGCAGGGTTTTGGGGAAGCCCAGCGGGTAGAGGGTCAACCAGATCATGAGGCCAAAAAGGAGGATGAGGACTACCAAGAATAGCACTGAGGGCGAGAAGGAAGAGAGTTGAGGAGGAGAAGGAAGGTTTGACGTCTCTCTTCATCCACGTTGCCAGCACCATCCTCACCGTTGGTGTAGAGCGGCTCCCGAAACGGGTACCCCTTGGACATGGCGACGGCCAGGATGAGGTACTGGAAGCCCGTGACACAGAAGAGGACCGTGTTCTCATAGTTGGGCAGGTTTTGGGGAGCCGTCACCGTGCTGTTCAGCGGCACGTACCTAAGCCAGGCCGGGGAGAAGGCAGAGGGTCAGAGGCAAGGAGAGGGTCTGAACGCCGACCCCTTGTTCTCCACGAGCCCACGGGAGCCGTTCGCTGCAAGGTGGCTGGACGCATCCTTGATGCCAGCGGGCGCTGGCCAAAACCAAGGACCAGCACCCGGGCTCTGTTGCAATCCTCGTCGCCGTTCCCACCCCTAAAGCCGGGTCCCTTACCAGCTCTGCGAGACGGTGATGAAGTAGCTGAGGACTTGCACGGTGATGAGCAAAGCCGTTTGGAGCAGCAGGCTGCCCAGCACGAGGACGCTGATCAACGCCCCTTGGGGACGCTCCACTCCCAGCTCCTGGGCAGGACCGGTCCGACCCATCAGCACCGCCACGGTGGTGGTGATGATCAGGTCGAAGAAGAGGAACTGGAAATCGCTCAGGTTGGTGTTGATCTGGGAAGGAGAAACCACCCGCTCTCAGCGTGGGACTAAGAAAGGGACAGGTTAAAAGGGACAAGGTGACCCAAAGGCATCCCTGAGCATCGGGCAACGGCGGGACTCACCGTGTAGAGCAGCAGGACGGACACGAACTGCACCAGGCTGTACAGGGCCATGTACTTGAAGACGCCGAAGGAGGTGACCAGTGAGCACCTGCCCTCCCTGCGGAGGGAAAAGAGAGATTTACCCACCCGCCACAACACCCTTTCCATGAGCTGTCCCAAAGAGGGGACGGAGGCACTCAGGAGACCCCCCCCTTGGTTTTTATCCCCCCCCCCCACGAGGCTCCCGGCAGCTCACCGGATGACGGTGGGCACGCACTCGATGTTGGCCACGCGGGAGGTGAACGGCGAGGCCACCGACGCCTCCGCCTCCGCCAGCGAGATGCCCACGTCGGCCGCCTTCAGGGCCCCGCAGTCGTTGGCGCCGTCCCCGCACATCCCCACGCAGTAGCTGCGGTGAGAAGGGATCCGATATGTCACAACGGGATGGGGGAAAAGCCCTGGGTCTTCAAGGTTGCACCCCTCGTATTCAGGATCACCCCACATCTGGGAGAGGGCAGGTTGCACCCCCCCGTTTTTAGGATCACCCCATATCTGGGAGAGGGCAGGATGCAGCTGCCAACCGCTCCAGCGCACAAAAGAAGTCCCTGGGCAGAGGACTAACCCCCCTTGGCCCTCCTCATCCTGGGGCTGCAGGGGCTTACTTGAGCTCTTGCAGGCTGCACACCAGCTGAGTTTTCTGGTCAGGCGACATGCGGGCGAACACGGTGGCTCGGATAAGGATCTGCAAAGAGGGAAAGGCTCCGTGTTTGCATCACGCACCCAGGAGGAGCCTGGTTATTCTGAGCTTTGCCAGCTCAGCAGGGCAGAGGGCATCTTGCACCAGCAAAAAAAAAAAAAAACCCAACAAAAAACCACCCGCAGTTTTGGGGCTGTGAGGCTGCAGCATGAAACCCCCGGTGAGGTCAACCTTGCCGGAGGATTCCCCGCCGCCGGGCTCACCTTCGGCAGCAGGTCGGCGAAGTGCTCGCAAACCACGGCGAAGGATTTGCCGTTCAGCGCGAAGTGGTAGGGCTGCGGCTGGAGGGAGCAGCTGTCCTGCTGGTGCAGACCCTGCCAAGGAAAACAAGGCCTTTTTTCCCGCAGCGGGGCTTCGACTCGCGCTCAAATCCCTGCTGAGCCCCTGGGCAACCGTTTGAACCAGCATCCGGAGCAGGAGGGAAAGCAGCTTCCCTCAAACCTCAATTTCAGGCACATAAATGATGGTGTTTTGGATAAAAAGCTTGCGTGACCAAGCCCGGAGCAGGATCTGAGCAGCACGGTGCTGGCTGCATCCAACGAGGGTGTTTGGAGCATCAGCTCCAGCCTGATGTGCTTCCAGGGAGAAAAAGGAGCAGGTTATCTCCTCCTGAAGGAGGCATTTAAGAAGGGGCAGAATTGTACCTGCAATTGCCTCTAAGGGCAACGATGCTGCGAAAAAGAGAGTCCTCCAAGGGGACTGGCAGTTTGGGCTTCACAGAACCCCCCCGAAACGTGGCCGTGGGACTCACCTCCGGCTGCTCTTCGCCCTGGGAGTGCTCGGCGAGGATGAACTTGAGAGCGGCGGGTTTGTCGTGGCCGGGCGGGGAGGCGTTGACGAAGATCACCCGCTCTTTCGGCTCCACCATGAGGCAGCTCTTGGCCACGTTCACGGCCGTCAGCATGTTGTCTCCTGGCAGAAAGAGGCGGGCGAGGCTGAGCAACCTGGAGCGGCGTTGGCTAGCCGGCGCTGGCAAGGTCTCGCGTGGCTGGAGGCCAAGAAGAGTGGCTCAAACCTGCCCCATCCCCCCTCCCAGCCACCACAGAGCCACGCTGGGGGGTCCCTTTGCTTCCTTGTGTTTTGGGGCCGAGCTCCAAAAATCTCATTTCTGCCCTACCCCAGAGCGAGGCAGCAGCCTCAAACCCTGGCAGCGCTGCTTGCCTTGCTGCAACCCCCCCAAAGGCGGCCCCTATGTCGTGCCCCCCCGCCGCTCCCCGTTAGCTGTTTGGGGTGCTCGCAAGATACCGCCATTGATGTGATCCAGGAGTCCTTGCTGTGCCTCCCAGCTGCTTCAGGCCACCAATTTCTGGTGGAGAAACCCTCCACGCCTTGCACAACGTCAAGGGTTGTCCATGTCCCACCTCTTCCCCGAGCCCGGTGTCCCCGTTTCCCTCCGCAGGGTCACCTGTCACCATGACGGGGCGGATGTTGGCGTTCCTCAGGAGGTGAATCACGGGCGCAGACTCCGGCTTGAGGACGTTTTTCATGACGAGGAACCCCAGGAAGGTCAGGCTGCTCTCCACGGAGTCCCTGGTGGGATACAACGAGCTGTTCAACACCATCTTCAACACAAGGCAGAGAGGATCACCTGGTAAAACAGCTAAAATATCCACCTGAGGGGCAGCCAGGAGATGCTTTAGTATGGGTTACGGTTCAATTCCTTGCAGGCTGCTAGGATGGGGCAGGCTGCAGGGCAGCAAAGCATCCCGTGAAACGCTCGGAGCAAACAGGATCTCAACGGAACAAAAAAAAAACCCCAACTGTGGGCACCAACCTCGGGAGCTGCAGGGCCTCCTCGAAGGTGGTCACCGTGCCCAGGGGTTTGCAAGCCAGACCCAAGACTCGGAAGCCATCCGTGGTGTAATGTCGCAGCATCTGGGAGAAATCCACGGGCACTGCCAGCCGCGAGGGGAAAAGCAGGGTCAAGACAGCGCCTGAACGAACCCCGGGCTGTGTAATTCGGTGAGGGGAGCGGGGGCTCGAGTTCCCAAAGGTCTGAAGGGCTTTGGATGCTCAGCCGGACTCCAACCCCCTTCCCTGTCTTCTGGCTCCTATTTTTCTTCCCCCCACGTGGCTGGAGCTAATCCAAAGCTTCCGGGAATAGCCCCGCAGGATAATTCCCCGCGGGGATGCAGACAGATGAAGGGGCAGCAGGACCGGCCGCTTCTCACCTGGGGAGTGACAGCGAACCACCGTCCCCCAGCACGTACCCGTTTCCTTCCTGCAGAGACTGGCCACCATCTCCGGGGCCCCCTTGACGTAGACATGGGCTGAGGCTTCCCCGGGCAGCTTCACCAAGACGCTCATCCTCTGCAAGGAGGAGGAGAAGGGGAAACGCCGGAGGATCCCCACGGGTGACTGGTGCTTCTGTGGAGGGGAGGGAGCGGGTGGCAGGGCCAGGTAGGAACTTCTCGGGGAGGTACAACCTCTCCAGGGGCTGTGATGCACAACAGCCCTTTGGGGGTGCAGACGCAGGGACGTGGGGAACCTCTGGTCAACTGGACTTACCCTGTCTCGCGGCTGTTCTTCCTCGGGTGGAGGTTTCATCACAGCCAAGACCTTTGTCCCAAACTGCTGGAAGGCTGGCAGCTCACCTTCCTCCTCCTCCATCATCTCCAGGCGCTGAAACCAGGGCAGATGCTGCGTTGGCAAAGCCCTGCCTTGCAAGCCCCGAGCCCCCTCCATCCCACGGATGGTTTTAAACACCCCTGGTGGAGCAAGACGCGTGCTGCCTCCCTCTTTACAGATACACAACTTTGCCCACCGCTTGTCTTACCCAGCCGGTGGACTCCACCATCTTGAGGTCCACGGGGTCGCCGATGGGCTGCGCCCGCAGCAGCGAGATGGTGTGGCAGGCGGCCAGGGAGTAGAGCAAGGGACCGGCAGGCAGGCAGCGGGGCTCGTGGACAATAGGCATGAAGTGGTTGTTCTCCAGCGGAACCACCCCCCAGACATCCAGACCTTCCTCTGTCAGGGTTCCTGTCTGCAGGGAGAGCGTGGTGGGTCCAGCTCAGCCCCGTGGCGAGCTGGAAACCATCATCCCACGTGCCCGAGCCTCACCTTGTCGAAGCAAACCAGGCGGATCTTCCCGCAGAGGTTGATGCGGGGAGGGCTGATGCAGAAGATGCCCTGTTTCTTCAGCCTGTTCTGGGCATAGATGGTGCCCACCGTCATGGCAGCCGGGAGAGCTGGGGGCACGATGACAGTGATGAGGTCGAGGGCACGGATGATGATTTGCCCCACGGGGACCTGGCAGGCGAGGAGGAAGAGGGGTGGGCATCCCGATAGCCCTCACCCATCTCCACCCGCATCGGCTGCAGTCCCAGCACCAGCCTGCGCTCGAGGATCCGCCAGCCTCAACGACCCTACCTGGTTTTTCACCAAGATGAGGATGCTGTACAGCGTGCCGATAAAAGCTGTGCAGGAGGGAGAACGGGCTTGGTTACAAAGCAAAGCAGATGAAGGGTGGGTTCAACCCTTTCGGAAGAGTTTGGCTGCTCCTGGCCATGCCTCCACACCCAGACGTACCCAGGACGGCGAGGAACAGGACGAACTTCACGGCATCCTTGTAGAACTTGAAGCTCACAGGTTTGGGGTAGAGGATGGAGCTGATGAGATCCCCTTTGGCCGTGCAAAACCCTGCGGGAGAGGGGCAGAAGGTTAAGCACATGCAAAGTCACCGCCCTGAAGGACGTGGCTTCATCCCAGCTTTTCCCCCCAACCCATCACCTGTGCGGGTCACCACGGCCAGGACTTCTCTGCCCACGTAGGACTTGGCTTGGATGACCTGCGTCCCGCAGAACAAGGTGTGCCGCCGGTGCTCCTCGGGGGAATAGAGGGTGCTGGCTGCCTGGCTGCCAGCCGGGAGGGGGGTCTTCATCACCGGCACGCTCTCTCCTGCGGTGAGGAACATCATGGAGGGCGGTTGATCACCCTGGGGGGGGGGGTCAGGATCCAACTGGCCTGGATGGGAAGGGGTTGCCGTAGGGCCACCGAGACGCAAGGCTCGTCCTCTCCCCTCCAACCCCCAGCGAAAGCCGGGGCTCTCACCCGTCAGCATGCTCTCGTTGACCATGCACTCGCCCGTCAGCAGCGCGGCGTCGCAAGGGACCAGCATCCCGTCCGCGGGGAGGCTGATGCAATCGCCCGGCACCAGGTCGGCGGAGCTCACCACCATCTCCTCTGGAAAAAAAAAACCACCCGGCCGTGCTCAGGCACGTCATCCCGGCACCGTCCCCGACAGCTTCAACGCCAGGAGGCCTCGCTCCTCGTGGGCATCGCCGCTCACCTCCGCTGGGGCGATGGACTCGGACGCCGACCGACATCTTGGCCATGTTTTGCAGCGTGGCGCTTTGCTGCGAGGGAGGGAGCAGTTAGCAGCCCCCCGAGGGCAGCTCAAAAAAGCACAGCAAAGCCTCCCTAAAGCACGTCTCGAAGGCTCGGGACCACGGATGAAGGACAAGGAAACCTGCCCCACCGTTGGGACTATGGGTTGTCCTCCCCCAGCTGGGCTCAGAGGGAGTTCAACATCAGCACAGAGGTCAAACAGCATCAGAAAACGGGCTATTTCACTAGAGCTGCCTGTCCCACATAAGCCCCCCACCAACCTTCCTCGTCTCATAGAGGGACAGCCCTAAGGAGATGGTGGAGATGAGGAAGATGCAGGCGGCGTAGTAGTAATAGGCGTCGCAGACCCACAGCACGATGCTGAACACTTGGAAGATGTAGAAGGGATTGAGCACCTGGAAGGGAACAGAGAGAGAGCAGGTTTTGGCGGGGGAAGACCTTCCTCCAGCCCTTCCTGAGACCTCCAGGCTCCTTGAGGAACAATGGCTTACGCAGAGGAGAAGCTGGCCCTTCCCCGGGGCTGAGGGATGAACTAGCTGACTTCTCACAAACGGCCTCCCCAGCTTTGCTTACGGCCGGTACTCCTGAGGGTGCTCAGCCACCTCTGCAACCATCTGGGGATGCTCTTGTCTGAGCTACGAGGTAGGATGGGTCCACTGCTGCACCCGCTCTGCTTTCTCTGATCTCTGCCCAAGCTGTCTCTCCTAAAGTCCTCTCCTCCCCACCCAGGGCCCAGAAAGCGTTTGCAGTGAGGGACATGAAGAAGGGGAAGGATCTGCCCGGGGACGACTCTGCCCGTAGATGCCCACCTCCTCCACCAACAGCCTCGCGTAGGACTTGACTGGCACCTCGATGAGGTTCGGTCCGTAGATCTTCCTTCTGCAAAGAGGAGAGGGAAGCAAGGAGGGAAGCAAGTGCATGCTAGGGAAAAGCTGCATTTCCAACTCGAGGGACCCTCACGCTGCCCAGACCTCCACAGGAGCCTGGTTATGGGGAGAAGCCAAGCCAGGGCAACCCAGCCCACCTCGCTGTCCTCTCTTTTTGAGGTCCGAACGCAAGAAAACCCCAGGCTCCAGGATTTGCTGGTGCCTGGAAAAGCCTCATCTGCGCTCCCTGGGTGTCCCACGGAGCTGGTGGATCCCTACCTGGTGTTATGGTCTTGCTGGTTGAGCCCAGCCTGGGAGAGGTGGAGATCTGCGCAGGTCCAACCTTCGTCCAAGATGCTGGCAAGCGTGAGGCGAAAGAAAAATGGAGAAAAATGGAGTCAAAATCAGCAGGAGCCTGGCCTGGCAGAACAGACACCACGTCCAAGTCCTTGGTGACACACACAAAAAAAAAAGAAACCCTTTAGGAAAGGGAGAGCATCTTGTTCCTCAGGCTCTGCCGCAGCTCGCGGGCGCCAAGGAGGGGGAACAAAAGGGGCACAGTCTGGAGAGCGGCGAGCGGCACCCAGCACGGGGCAGCTGCCAAACTCCTTTGCCCGGTTTCCTCTGCCCGCAAAGACAGGCAACATCCACAGCTTCGGGGGAGAAGCAGCGCAGCTTCCCTGACCCAACGTCCCGGGGATGGTCTCCAAAGGCACTGCAGCGCGGAGGAAAGCTCCAGTGCAGTTATGGTGACTTCCAGACAGGTCAGGACCATTTTGGGGGGCGCTGAGAGCCAAGGAGAGCAGCAGAGGGGTGGGGGACGGAGAAATACCTGACTTTACAGTACGCCTGCCGCCGCTCGATCCAGATGTAGCGCATGCCCTCGAAGAGGTAGTACCGCAAGATGTTCTTCTGAGCAGGGCAGGGCGGAAAAAATAAGGTGTTAGTGGGACAGGAGGGCAGCCCACGCTGAGGGAGAGGATTTATGGGGCGGAGGCGGGAAGGGTCACCAGAGTTACCTCTTCCTTCTCATGGAGGCGGATGGTGTCCCGGCTCTCCTCCTCATCCAACACGCCGATGGCGACGCTGGTCCTCCTGTCCTCCAGCCTGGCCCCGGGGTGATGCTCCAGGCTGCTCGGGGTGGAAAACCAAGGGTCATGTCCCTCTCCATCCACCGCTGCAAACACCCCCCCCCCCCCCCCTCGAAGCCAAAAGCAGACGGGAGCCCCCCTTGGGCATCGCCGCGGGGCCGCCAGCCCGGCTCACCTGCCCTCGCCCAGCGCCTCCGTGCGCACGCGGGTGGTGAAGCACTGCCCGAATCGGTCCTGCAACACAGGCACGGGGCTGAGCAGGGGGGAATGGGGAGTTCCCCACGGGTCCCCCCTGCTCCTTCAAAGGGGGACAGGGTCGCAGGCAGGCAGGGAGCCCCCGGCCACCCTTTCCCAGATGACGGCTGGGTTTCAGGGATGATAAAAAGAAAGGCAAGGCCAGGCTGGCTGCTACGGAAGGGGAAAGCGCAAAAATGAGGACCCCTCTGGGGACTTACTCTGATGATGACCCAGTCGGCCTGGCCGAGGGCGCAGGGCTTGCACTTCGCCTGCACCTCCAGGCTCGGCTTCCAGTGGAAGAGGACGAGGAGCAGCCCTGCCGTCAGCACGGAGCAAGCGTGGCACAGGGCCACCCGCCACGTCTTGGTCTGGTAGCCCGTGACCTCCTGGAAGAAAGGAAGATACCTTCATGGAGATGCTTATTCATCAAACAAACTCAAATTAAGATTACCAAACATCTAAATCCTACGCTGACGAAAGCCCTACGTGTGATTTAACGCCAGGCAGGTGACAACCAAGTAGCTCTGGAGCTGGCAAACCACCATCTCGTGCCGGCGTTCCAGAGAACACGTGGATTTTGTGCCAACCCTTCCCGAGCTGTCCCTCCCTCCCCCCGGCAAACCCCTCGGACCTACCATGCGGGATTTATCGGCGTCCTGCCGCAGCGTCCCGTAGCCCGGCCGCCGGCTCCCCAGAAGCCTGCTGCTATCTGCCACGGCAAAGAACAGGGGAAAAAAAAAAATAAGGTGAGCTAATCCAAGGGGTTATTTCGGTGATGGGCTCCTGGCTGCAGCGATGACATCCCCGGATCAGTCCCAGAAGGTGGCTGGACTCGGTGTCCCCTCTGCCATCCACCCCGGCTCCCAGCAGAGCTGCTCAGGGCCACCGCCGCCGCGCAGGGGGATGCTGCGGGCACGGGGCACCCCAGCACTGCCCGGTCACCCTCCCGCAGCACGTGATGGTCAGGCGAACGGTGCCAAAGGAGCCCGGGGAGAAAAGTTGGCATCAAAACAGCGGCTTAGCAGCCGGGGGAAGGGAGCAGGGCTGGTGCAGAGCCAGGTCAAGCGCAGGGAGAGCTCTCCCAGCCACTTTTCACGCTTGTTTGCTCCTTGTGTTTTCCCCCTGCACAGGAGACGCGGCCACAAAATTCGCTTTTTCTACTTTCAACAATGCCCAGAGTGGTTCAGCACCTCCGATTCCCACCGGTCTCTGCTGCACCCCGCTGCCCAGCCTGGGAGACGAGGATGGCCGGAGGCATCGCCGTAATCACCCCCCGTGGGATTTTAATCGTCACCCTCTGTCCCATGAAGTTGAACGTGCTTATGCCCTAAATCCGCTCCGGATTACAAGCCATAGCGTCCCAACTCCGGCAGCTTAAAGCAGCAGCGGGGAGATAACAGACGGCACAAACACCCACTCAGGAGCTAGTTCCCACCCTTGGAGCCGGCAGATAATTTCCTGGCTGGGCCAGGTTCAGGTTTCCAGGAGGTCACTCAAACCGGCTTAACGATTTACGCGCCGCACGGGAAGCCATGCGCCCGTCCTCCGCTGGAAAAGCCACCCTGGCTGGATTCCTGATGCTCCCCAGTCCAACCCCAAAGCTCGTCGGCAGGTGACAAAAGCAATCAAGGAAAACCATCCCCTGGTTTTGATGACAACCAGGGACGGGGTGTCCATCTCCCAGTGGGTAGCCAGTTCCCAAAACGCAGCCGGTGCCGCTCCAAGGGATGAGTTTCGGGTTGAGGAAGGGGGAGATGAGGCCAAGGGATGGTTTATTAAAACAAAAGCCCTCCCAGGAGGCAAAAGGAACGGCTGCGAGGGCCCACGAGGAGGGCAGGTGTCAGGTCTCCCCGCTGCCGGCGTCAAAACCCTGCAAAAAGCGTCGATTCCAGGTTAAAGGAGGCCGGGAGCGGGCGCGGGAGGGCAAGGAGGAGCGTGTGGCCGCCCTTCAAAAGAGCAGAACAAAGGAGAGGGTGAGGGGGTGCCTCGCACAAAGGCTTTTCCCCAGCGCTGTCTGCAGGGTTCGCAGGCATGGGGAAGTATTGAAACAACCTGAAACCAACCCAATTTGTGTTCTGCACCTCCCCGCGCCGGGCTGGGTAGGAAGAAGCGCAGCCCACCTCTCCGCCCCAACTCCGCCGCCAGCAACCACAAAACGAGGACGACTTTCTTGGCAGCCAATCTTCCGGAGGAGCGCACGAGCACGGCCGCAACCGGCTCCGTCCCGCAGAGCTGCGGCTCTTGCACAACCCCCCATCCCCGTCCCCGTGGGTTTTCCTCACCTCCCGCTCCCATCCCGGCTGCTCCCCAAAACACGGCGAGCGAGAAAAAGGGCTCTGGCCTTGACTCACCGCGCCTTACCCCGCCGGTGGCGCAAGCGGAGCCGTCCCCGGTTGGGATGGGATCGGTGCCGCCGTCATCACCTGCCCGCCGGCAGACGTGTCCGGGAAGCATCCGGCGGAGGGGAGGGCAAAGCGCCACGAAGCTGCGCGACCAGTTCGAATCGCGGCGTGAGCGGCCACACCTCGTCGGCAAACACGGCGCAGGGGCACCCCAGCTGGCGGGTTTTTACCCCCGGGCTCATCTGGAGAGCCCCGGGAAAGAGATTTGCTTCTCTCTCTGCTGCTGAAGGGGGATTAAGAGCCGGGGGGGGTGGGGTGGGTGTGGGGTGTCACAGCCGGGAGCGGCTGCAAACTTGGGGAGGGGGCCGTGATGCACCAGCCCGGCTTGCCAAGGGAAGAGGGGAGCCGCGGTGCCCCGCCGACGCCGGGTTTGCAGGGCCAAAACGCTGCGCCAAGTCCCAGCGCCTGCTCCTCGCAGCTGCCTGGCTCCCAGAAGAGATCGTGCCCCGTCTTGCACCTTTCAGAGAACCACCACGTTTTCCCCGCTGCCCAGCTTTGGGGGAAAACTGGGGAGAAAGACGCTCAGCGTGCCCTGACACCTAGCAGGGGTCCTAGCAGGGGAGGACGTACCCTCTGACACCAGAAAGCAGAGCTGGAAACCTTGAGCCTGCCCATCTGGTGGCACTGAGCCCCGCTGGGGACCGTTTGCGAACGCCAGCACCGGTCCTTGCCCTGAGATTTTGCCCCGAGACGCAGCCTTTCTCCCCAGCAGCACGCACACCCCGAAAGCGGACACATGCGGGTCCCAGAGACCTTCTCCACAAGCTCCTTTTGGAGCCGCAGCCCTTTCACAAGCACCTTTCTTGAAGCAAACAAACCCTAAGGGGACTTGGAGACCTCCCTCCGCTCTCACGGTCCCTGCGGGATGCTCGGGGCTTCCTGAGCAGCATCTTCCATGCGTCCATTCATCCATCCATCATCTCCCATCCATCCACCCTCCTCATCCATCCACCCTCATGGGTGGGCTAGAGGTCGCACGCAAGAAGAGGAAGGTGCACCCAGGGAGGTCACTGCTCCAGCCAGCAAGGTCTAGTGGTGCCTGGTCAACGGGGTGGGGTTGGCAAGGTCAGCCTGGGCCCTTGGAGATGGGAACACGGAAAATCAGGATGAGGCAAAAGGAAGGAAGGAAGGATGAGGAAAGGAAAACGGTGTTTGGGTCACGTAGGGCAAGATCGAACTCAGGAGGCTCTTTCAGAGCAGCCTTCAGGCTCTGGTTTGGGATGGGAGATGTCACGGCCCGCTGCAAGCCCAGACCCGGCGAGGGGGGTTGGGATGAGACGGCGTTAATCCTCCTGCCCTTCCCACCAAGCCAACACAAACGCGTCGGCGCGAGCCAAGCGGCGAGAACCGCGCCGCCCTGCCCGCCGCGCAGCCGGAGCAAACGTGTTCGACCAGGCGGTCTGGTCCGACCCAGACGTGGCTGCATCTGCCGGCGGGGGGGTTGGGGGGGGGGGGGAGCGCAGCCGGGAAAACGCCCCAAGGCTGGAAGAAACAAAAGGACCAAGATGGGCTCCACACAAGGCGGGGACGTGGGAGACGGGGATTCAGGCTCTGCCATCGCGGGTAACCCCGAGGGGAACCGTTCTTGTGCGTCAAACCCTCGAGATGGATGAGAAAATAAAGCCCTCGTAGGTGAGGGGCCTTGGCCACCTCAAACTGGTTTCGGTTTGGCTTTGCAGGAAACCAGCAGCGAGGACAGCGTTTGCTTCACCACGTGCTGACGACACCGGCTGAGGCACCGGCGGTCAAACCCTTCTGGCAAGGCGGGTTTCTCCCCCGCCCCGCGCAGGCATCGCCCTGACCTCTCCTGCTTCCCCCCCCCCCCCCGGTTTCGCAAGACCTCGCCGTACGCCAAAGCCACCTGCCAAGCCGGAGATAAGCGCCCGGCGGCTTCAGGGAGCATCCTCGCTTGGGCAACCCCCGGCAAGGGGGGCAAAAAAAAGGTTGCTGATATCCAGACCCCACATTTTCCCCAAATCCTGGTTAAATAAAGGCCTCCTACCTCCCTTCGGGAGAGAGGGTCGTGCTCCTCGCAGCCCACCCTCGTTTTGGTGTGTTAAGCCAGGCTTAGAGCATCTCCCGCTGGCTCACAAGCCAAGCTCCAAGGCTGGCTGCCTTAAACCTGGGTCTGATTAAATTCAGAAGTGCAGGGAAAATAAAGGGGTGAGGTTTAACCCCCGAGCTGCAGAGCAAAAGATGGGCGAAGGGGGTCTGAGGGGCTGCGAGCGGGGTCAGCGCGGCGGCAGGGACCACGGCCAGGCGAGCCCCCCGGAGCCGAGCCTGGGCACCCAGCGAGCCGGGTGGCCAGCCACGGTGCTGGCGCACTCCTCCCCTTTCCTGCCACAACGCTCTTCCTCTCTCGTCCCCCGCCTGTCGCCTTCGAGAATCTCCTCTGCACCGACCGGGGTAAATTCAAAAGGAAACGGGCAAAGGTGGCGCAGGCTGCGCCGCTTCCGTATGGCCTGGAACGAGCGATGCCGCTGACGGGCGGGGTGCAGGGCAGCTCGGACGCTTTCTCCGGCGCGATACCGCATTTCTCAGCCTCTTCCGAACGCCTGGGTACGTTTTTCCCCTCGCCTCGACCCTGCAAAGGGTCTTGGGGCCATAAGGCCAAGCCACGGTGGCAGCGGTGCCAATTTAAGGCTCGCTCACCCGACGTCACGTTAAACCCTTTACCGACGCAACAAACCGCCCCGGGATTGCTCCGCTGACGGGGTCAGAAAGGCAACGTGGTCCTTCGCAACTGGAAAACCCGCTCCCACCTCCACGCCGCCGACTAAAGACGCCGCCAAGGGATGCTTCGCTCCAGCTGCAGAACCCCGAGGAGCTCTCAGCCTCCCCGAAAGCCGAGCCGCAGCAACCTGCTTGCAAGGAAGCAGCTCTCGGCGGGATTCGGGGGTCTCGGAGCGCCCCAAAGCGCCGCCTGGGTTTGGGTTTCCCCACATCGGTGGGTGCTTTAGCGCAGAGTCCCACGGCGGGAGCGGGGCCGAGAGGTGTCCCCGTGGGATGCAACGCAAACCAGTCCTGCAGCAGTGAAGCACCGGACAACCCCGCGAAGGCAAGAAGCACAGACCCGGGTAGCTGCGGCCTCGCAGAGAGTTTTCCAGACCCACGGCACCCCGGGGTGGGCAGGGGCTCCCGGGGGACATCGCTGTGATCCCCACTCTGCCACTCCTCCCACCCCCCCCTCGCCAAACCTGCGATGCCAGCGAGGGGGGAGCACCCCGCTTCGCACCATCCCCTGCTCTGCTTTTTGCAAACCTCGCTGGAAGAGGAAGCAAAATAAAGCAAAGCGCAGGTGCCCCCCCCCGCCCCCGCACCCTGCATGCAACCCCCCCGCTGCCTGCACAACCCACTGCACAGGCACGGCTGAGTGGGAAGAGCGCAACCCCCCGGGGGGCCACGCAAAATGCAACCGTGGGGTCGTGCACGATGCAACCCCCGGGGGGCCACGCAAAATGCACCCGTGGGGTCGTGCACGATGCAAGCCCCAGAGGCCACGCAAAATGCAATCGTGGGGTCCTGCTCGATGCAACCCCCAGGGGCCATGCAAAATGCAACCGTGGGGTCCTGCTCGGTGCAACCCCCGGGGGCCATGCAAAATGCAACTGTGGGGTCCTGCTCGATGCAACCCCCGGGGGCCATGCAAAATGCAACCGTGGGGTCCTGCTCGGTGCAACCCCCGGGGGCCACGCAAAATGCAACCGTGGGGACTGCACGATGCAACCCCCGGGGGCCATGCAAAATGCACCCGTGGGGTCGTGCACGATGCAACCCCTGGGGGGCCACGCAAAATGCACCCGTGGGGTCGTGCAGGATGCAAGCCCCAGAGGCCACGCAAAATGCAATCGTGGGGTCCTGCTCGATGCAACCCCCAGGGGCCACGCAAAATGCAACCGTGGGGTCCTGCTCGATGCAACCCCCGGGGGCCACGCAAAATGCAACCGTGGGACTGCACGATGCAACCCCCGGGGGCCATGCAAAATGCACCCGTGGGGTCGTGCTCGATGCAACCCCCGGGGGCCATGCAAAATGCACCCGTGGGGTCGTGCACGATGCAACCCCCGGGGGGCCACGCAAAATGCACCCGTGGGGTCGTGCACGATGCAACCCCCGGGGGCCACGCAAAATGCAACCGTGGGGACTGCACGATGCAACCCCCGGGGGCCACGCAAGCGGCGCAACCCCCGGAGCTGCCCGATACAAGCCGGGGGGGGAAACCCGCAGCCACCCCACGCACATCCCATCCCCCCCCCCCCAGCTCCCACGCGTGGGCCCTGACCTGAGCTCATGGCGGGCGGTCACGCGCGGGCCGGGGTGCGGGGCCCCGGGGCCGGAGCCCCGCGCGCACCCAGCTCCGCGGCGCGCGGCGGAAAAGCGGGGCGCGGGGGCTGCTGGGAGCTGTAGTCCTGCCCCCTCACCCCCCCTCCACCCGAGGAAGGAAAACCCCGGGTGCTGCTCAACCCCCCCGGCTGTGCAACGCCCCCCGTGGCACGGCAATGCAACGGGCTCTGCCCCACGAGGTGAGGGCTGCATACCCCAACACAATACGCGGGGTCAGGCCCCCAAAAAGGGCTTTGCACCCCCACATCTTGCAAGGAAAGACACGGGGCTCTGCCCCCCAAAAGGGCGTTGCACCCCCACATCTTGCAGGGAAACACACGGGGCTCTGCCCCCAAAAAGGGCTTTGCACCCCCACACCTTGCAAGGAAATGCACAGGGCTCTGTCCCCCAAAAGGGCTTTGCATCCCCACATCTTAGAAGGAAACACACAGAGCTCTACCCCCAAAAATGCCTTTGCACCCCCACACCTTGCAAGGAAACACACGGGGCTCTGCCCCCCAAAAGGCCTTTGCACCCCCACATCTTGAAAGGAAACACATGGGGCTCTGCCCCCCAAAAGGCTTTTGCACCCCCACATCTTGAAAGGAAACACATGGGGCTCTGCCCCACAAAAGAGCGTTGCACCCCCACATCTTGCAAGGAAACACACAATGCTCTGCCCCTAAAAAGTGCTTTGCACCCCCACACCTTGCAAGAAAATGCACAGGGCTCTGTCCCCCAAAAGGGCTTTGCACCCCCACATCTTGGAAGGAAACATACGGGGCTCTGTCCCCCAAAAGGGCTTTGCACCCCCACATCTTGCAAGGAAACATACGGTGCTCTGCCCCCAAAAAGGGCTTTGCACCCCCACATCTTGCAAGGAAACACACGGGGCTCTGTCCCCCAAAAGGGCTTTGCACCCCTCATCTTCTCCCCTGCTGGTTGCACCCCCACGCGGGGTGCGGAGCGTGCCCACCTCCCACCGCAGCGGGGCTCCCTCCCGCAAAGCTGCTCTAGGAGGGAATCTGAAGCCAGTAACAAGCTGTAGACCCCAGAAGTCCCCCTGGAGCAGCCCCCTGCAGCCTTTGGGGGGCTCCGACTGCTGCAAAACCGCTGCCAGAAATACCCAGCCCCAGCGAGAAGGGCTGCCCCTGCCCACTGCGGCCAAAAAAGCAACTGCTCTCCCCTCCGTACCCACCCTTGCAGGAGGGAGTTTCGTTTTCTTTCACAGGAAGGGAAATAGAGCAAATGGGGACAATTCAGTGACGTGGGAGAGCAGCCCAGCACGCACGGATTTTCAGTGTAACATCTCTGACCTACAGAAGTCGGTCTCAGAGCAGCTCTTGGGAATGAAGTCATTGGCTGCAGGAAAAGAAAGAAGCATTTGTGCAAATGAAAATGAAGACGGCAACATCAGCTGGACAGCCGCAAGGCTGCCTTACTGCAGGACAGATAAATGTGCAGAAAAAACCCGGGATCACTTTAGGGGAAAGACTTTCCAGAGGTGTACACAACTTTTTATGTCACCTCAAACTTCTGGCAGCATCCTGGTTACCACACCACATCTCAGAAGCAGCATCATGACATTTCTACATGCTTTTACTACATCTAGACAAAAAAATAAAAGAAAATCTGTTAAACAGCAAACCAGAAAGTGCTTCCTTTCTCTCCAACCCCCCAAGACTGCAAACAGCTGCTGCAAGCAACAGCCTCCCATGGGCATCACCCATTTGAGAAGTCTGCCACTAAAAAAAAGAGTTGTGCTAGAGCAAAGGGAAAGATTCAGCCCTGTTCTAATAAATCCCACCTATTTTAGGACTTGGAATAAAAATAAGCGTCCCAGTGGCGAGACACCTCTATCCCAGTGGCACTGCCACTGGTATTTTGCCACCTGCCTGCACCCTGTGAACTCCAGGTCCTCGCTTTGCTCCTCGCCAAGGAGCCCAGGGGATTTCAGAACAGGGTGAGATTCTTCCAACATTCCCCTTTCCCAGCCACTTCCACCGTTCTGTTGCCAGTCGCCACAGGGCTCATCACTTGCAGGTCTCTTCCCACACAGGCACTCGCTTCAAAGACACGGGATCAAGGGCACGGCAGAAAGTCTGTCTCCGTTCCTCTCCGCTGTGGGGCCACTTCCAAATCCTCATCCCACAGCCGAGCTTCAGAGGTGACTCCAGCTGCTCAAAACCGCAAACCAGAGAGGGCTGGGATGCTACAGAGGCCTCGTTCAATGTTGTTAATAAAGTCACAACTCTGATTTGTTCTTTACAGTATTTATTGGACATGCAAACCTACGGGGGAAAATGCCAAGCTCCCTGCTGGAACCTTCTCTCGCTACATCAGGTACAAATCACTGTCAGGTACAGCACGTTCGCGTGTGACGCTTCCAGGTCGGGAGCAGCGTTACGCCGCCGTCGCCTTCTCTTTGTAAGTCGCCATCATCTTCTTGATCTCAGCAATGGCTTTGCCAGGGTTCAAACCCTAAAAAAGGAAAAGCTGCAGTTAGCTCCTCTGGAAATCGGCACGTTAGAGCGTCCTCCCGCCTTTGCCTCCATCCAAGTCACAGTAAACTCACAAATAAACTGCTACTCATAAAAATAGCTGGCAGCGGAGCTGCTCAGCACCCCCCTTTTTTTTTTTTCTTTTTCCCTAAAAGCTGGACTCCAGCCTAATACCATGCTTCCTTTCAAGGGCTGGGAGGTTACAGCACACTGAGGGATGGCTCTGAACAGCCTGCTCCAGGCAGGCTGGGCATTACGGTGTGCTGAGCCCCTGGGTTAAGGTGTGCTGATGCAGGCTCGCTGCACTCCAGCCTCAATCCAGAAGGGAAGAGGCAAGCCAGCCTGAAGGAGACACAGCGCTGGGAGCTCACCTCCTCTACCTGGAGGCTGGACCAGCAGCACTTCCCGGTGCTTGAAGAAAAACGCTCATTTGACTTTAGAGGACTGGTTTTAATCAGCAACGCGAGGATCAAAGGGAAGGATGAGGGGCTGAGCGATAGGAACTTGTAATAAAGCTCCAGCAGGACTGAATTCAACACTTTCACAGGTGTTACGAGGCGGCTTCTGGAGGCAGGGAACTGCCTTGTGAAAGCCTGACAGTGACAGCACAAGAGATGTGGGCTTCCTCCTTGTCTGAAACGAAGCAGCGGTGTATTGGAGGACACTAGGGACGTGAGCGAGAACACCGAGTCACAAGATGAAAACGTTCCTCGCACAAAAGGCAGCTAAGCTTTCCCAAGAAGGTTTTTCTCCAATACAGACGCATGTCGTGTTGCAAAGGCCCTTAATCCTGCAGCGCTGCTACCAAACCAAGCGTGCCTAATCTCAAACGGAGAGGGAATCACAACCGCCCTGCTGTACCGCTGCGATGGCAGCGGCAGCGCTGCGGGACAGGGAACGAGCAGGAAAGCACCCCGGGGCAGAGCTCAGCAGGCAGAATTCAGGGCAGAACAAGACCACAGCCAGGAGCAGAGCACGGGAGAGGAAACGCGCTGTTAACCATAAATGTGTCTCAAACCCGAGACCAAGCGCCATCTCCCTGCACTACGTCCTTCCTCCACACCGTCAGCTCTTCAAGTTGAACCTTCCCCTTTCGCTGAACCACGGCTGGCACCAGACCACGAGCAAGCTCCCTCTGCAAAGGGGGACTTCCCTGCAGCCACTCCATCACTTCAGACAACCACACACAAAAATCAGCACGCAGCGCCCCCTCACAAACACACCCGCCCACATCTCAAGCACCTCCACCTTCCCCGCGGCCATGATCCACTCAAACCTCTCCCTTCGTACCGTTTCGCAGCTCAAGGAGAATTATTCCACCGCCAGGTGCAAGCAGAGGCTGGCTAGAAAACAGCCCAGCTGGCGGGAAAGCACAACTTGATAGCCTGCCCAACCACAGGCACGAGGAAGAAGAGGCATGCTCCGATTTGGGAAAGCTTGCTCTGTTCTCAAAAGAATTACCAGAGAGAACAGACTATCTGGGAAACGCCCTGACGGCAGGAGGTCAGCACGAAACACGTCCCCCACAGGCAGCAAAACTGTGCTCTAGGCTTCTCCCTTACACAAGTGGATGCAGCTTGTGCAGCCCTTACACAAGGGGGGAGAGCTGCCGCCGCTGGAGTTCAAGGTTGCACCGTGTGGGGGTTCAGGGAATGACTCACGAGGCTCAGACCGCTGATGGGACTAGGCAGGACAAACTGCCCCGTACCATTTCTGGCAGGGCCCCTCACACAACCAGCACCCTACAGTGGCGGTCCTAAACCTCGGCAAGAGATGGGTTCTCAAAAGCCTCGCTCACGAGGAAGAAATGTTCCTGTGAACTTTGCCACGTCACTTTCACCAGCACGACTGCTGGCAACCGGGCTTCGAAAGGCTGAACAAGCCAAGGCAAGCTGGAGGGAAGCAGAAGCCTTAGCGGGGATTTTCCTGTGGGTTTCCAACAGGCTGCCTGGAAACGAGGCGGTAACCCCTGCAGGGTCGCACACACGACGTACCTTCGGGCAAGTCCTTGTGCAGTTCATGATCGTGTGACAACGGTAGAGGGAAAACGGGTCTTGAAGCTGTGCCAGGCGCTCCTCCGTGTAGTCGTCCCTGGAGTCAATCATCCAGCGATAGGCCTGAAAGGCAGAGGCATTTCACACCCTGAAGGCTCCTCCGAGGGGCTGTGAGCAGCGCGAGGTTTTAAAGGCAACACCTGACTCGGGAATTCTGGCCCAGCATCTGGACTACGTTACGCTATCCCCCCTGCACCCGCAAGTATTCGGACTGCTTTTGGACGGGGAGTCCCCCAGCAGCCCCCCGTGACAAAGGGGGTGTGTCCTTACCTGCATCAGCACCGCAGGACCCAAGTACTTGTCCCCGTTCCACCAGTAACTGGGGCAGCTGGTGCTGCAGCAGGCACAGAGAATGCACTCGTAGAGTCCGTCCTGCATGGGGGTGGGAGACCACAGTCAAGCCGCTCCAGAAACCCAAGCCTTTTTTTTTTTTTTTTTTAAAAAAAAAAGGGGATTTACGAGAGCACGTGCTTCCCTCGCCACTTTCCCCTCGAGTGAGTTGCCGCAACAGAGCTGCTGCTTACGCTGAAGAAGCGCTGCTGGCAGGAAAGCAACTCCTACGTGCAGGTCCTCTGAATCAAGACGCATGCAACCCTCCCAACCCGACCCATTTAACAAACTGGGGGTTTCGGGACAACAGGGGGGAATAAAAAAGCACAAACTGAATTAAAATGTGAGAATTGCTTGATCTTCCTGCATTCCTGCCTTCCAGCCTGTCCCGGTAAGTGGCTGAGGAAAGGAACAGATATGGGAACAATTAATAATTCGAGGCTGTGCTGCAGAAGAGAAGAAAGAGCAAAGCCTGCCCAACGGCCTAAGGGAGAAGAGCTCAGTTCGGCCTGTGCTTTGAGGGGACGCCCAAGCACTTACGGAACGGGAGTGGTGCGAGTCTTTAGCCCTTTCACTGCTTTTAGACAGGTGGTGTCTGGTTTTTTAGGCCTTTTCATTTCAGGCACTGAAGCAAGGCAGACCTACGCGGAAGAGACACTGGGCAGAAGACAAACGCTGGGGAGCGGCGCATCTCCCAGCAGCTCAATCAACCCCTCAGGCTAAGAGGCAGAGCCCAGTCTGGCTTAATTTAGGTATCTGAAAGTCGTTTTGGGACAAAGGTCTCATTAAATTTAGTTTAGAAAGATACCTGATGCCAGAATTCCTGGGAGCTTGTCTTTCAGAAAGACTTGCCAAAGCCAGGTAAGTCAGTTACCCTCTTGTTCTAAATTTGTCTTATTTCTAATGGGAACACTTCAAAGGACTGACGACTTAAAGAAAAACACCAAAGCGGAGAGTTTTTCAGCTGACACTGTATCCAAGTTTCTCCTGCACACAGGCTGCTCCCAAAGCAAGAGAAACTTCAGCAACGAGATAAAAAGCACGTCTGCTAGTTGTGAGAAAGCTTCAGGCAGCTCCTGCAGTTGCTTTTAGGCTGGTTTATTTCTACTTGAATGAGAAAGTCATTCCGAGCACGCCGCCTTAGGAAAACAACGTGAAGGGAGAGTCTTTACACGGGGATCAGATAACACTGTGAAGTGGTGCAGAACTCTTGCCCTTGGATAGAGATTCTTTCAGACTGTAAAATCCTGCCCTTGTTAAGACATCACAGCGCCAGTCGCACGGTGCTGCCGACGTCTCGGCCGTGTGACCCGTCAGCTGCGAACTTCAAACACGCAGGGATGGAAAACTTTCAAAGATCGCTGTGGAGAATGAGGCTGCAGCTCACGTGCTTTCATTGAATCCCCTTTTATCAGCCTTCCCCTTCGCCGTCCACATTCACCTCTCTCCCAGCACTTGCCAAAATCCAGGCTGCCTGCCCACTTAGCGCCCACCCAGCAACAGCCCCGCAGCCACGGTCACAGCGGAGCACCGAGACAGGCCGGGCTCCGAGCCGAGCGATGGATCCATCAACCCAGCTCAGAGGCAACAGAGAAACTGTTGATTTCCTGACACTTACTGGGGCAGCCAAGGAAATCCAGGCAAGAACCTACCCCTTTCTTCAACAGCTATGGTGTCCCAGCTGTTCAAATGGTTCCTTCAGCTTTACGCAGAAACGTTGGATCGACACCACTGCGCTCCCAGAAAATCCCCTCAAAACAGCGCAGCGCCCAAGACAGACACCCACAGACTTGCACCAACACATCGGGCTTTTAGGGCTTACGAAACCCAGCAAGCAGCAACACGAGCGCGCTGCTTGGCACCCTGCAGCCAGGCAAGACAGCGCTGAGCCCGACGGCCTCCGTGCCAGCCTAACGGCAGCGCCTCCTCTGCGCTGGAACACCGCTGGCCTGCAGCTTCGCCGCGGTTTCACAAACACACACGGCTTCGCAGCGCAGGCAGGGGAAAGGAGATCAGAGTCCCCATCACCAGCAGACGCCACCCGTGTCGGGCTTTGCACCAGCTTTGTCATTAAAGGAACCTGAAGCTCCTGCACGTTAATGTTTAACCCTGGTCTTATCTGGAGGGGATTTTCAACGGTGGAAAAGCAGCAGTTACCAGTTTCTGGCGGTCTTCTATGGACTGCAGGTACTGCTCCTTGCCCTGTTTCGACTCATCCTTCTTCTTCAGGTAAGGCTCGATGGATTTGTACTGTGCATAGAAGTTACTCAAGTCCTAGGAGTCAAAAGGCAAAGAGGTCACATTCATTAAGGCTAAACTGATGCAGGAGATCGAACATCTCCTACCACTCCGCCAGAAGGCGGCGTTTTCTACCTCAACCTGCCACATTCCTCCAAATGAGGACAGATTTAGTCACTGCTGGGAAACTCAGACCCACCCAAGCCAGAAAACACCAGCAGGAGTAACCTGTGAATTGTGAGCCTGGCTGGCACCTCCCAGCGTTACCCCTTCCCACCCAACCTGAACCCCACGCCGCCGGGAGCAGCGTCCCCCTCGGTCACAAGCTGATAGAGGCAGACGCTCACCGGAACAAGGTCCTTCACCACGTACATGTGGGGGAGAGGGTAGATTTTAGTGATCTTGTTGAGATCGGGGTCAATTCTTTTGATACAGGCCAGCGTGTTTCCACCAGCAATGTTCATAGCACAAGAGCCACAGATGCCTGAGCAGGAGAAAAAAAAAAAAAAAAAGAAAAAAAAAAAAAGAGTAAAGCATTAAATATCTGCCCTCTGATCCTCTGAGCCCCAAACGTGCCCCCGGGTTGTCTTCAAGAAAGTCTGTACGTGACAGGGAAAACGCCAGAAGTTGCCATTGGGCCAAACACGTTGCTATTTAAATAAAGAACAAACGCGGGACTCACTTTCATTAAAGCCTAAATATATTCTCCGAGTTGGAACTTCCTTTCCCAGCTTGGACAGTTCATCCCTTTCGCATCATTCATTAGTCTGACATGCTACTCGGGGTGGGGAAAACATTCAGCTTTGGTCACAAGTTTGAAGCACAAGCTCGCAGGGATGCGAAGCAGCTAACGCTGGGATTGTGACAGGGGAATCAGGCGCTTCCCCCCGCCCCCCTCAGCCCTACAGTTACGGTGAAAAGCACCCCTGAAGGTCAGGAACATAAACCAAAGTCCCTAAGACAGAAGCTTCTCTCTGCGCCTTCTGCAGCAGGGTAGAGCGGTGCCGTGAACTGCAGTCATTAACTCCCAAAGGTGAGAGGACAGACACTCACCAGAACAAACAGCATATAAATAGCTTAACAAATGGATTAAATGACACCGCTAATGATCTCCCAGTAATAGAAGGATCAGATGAAGCTCAGGAAAGGCCAAGGTTTACAAGGAAAACCACTGCAGAACTGTCACAGATACTGCTCAGGTCAAGAGCTCGGGTATCCAATTCAGACCGATGCCTAAACCGTCATATTAGAAAGAAGACAAACGCTGAAAGGGCAAAACTTTAATTTCAGAGGATTTGACACATATCAATTGATATGAGTCAGAGAAATGCCACTGCTCCTCACGCTGCCGAGCCAGTTCGCCTCAGCACCTGATGCACTGGCCTTCCCCTCGCCGCCAGATCAAGGCTGGCGCTTGAACAAGGTTATTCCTCCCACTCGAGAAATGGTTACAAGTATTTTCCAGTCAACTGGTGAGGGAACCAGGGCTGCAGACACAGGCCCACAGGATGCCACAGGAACCCGTGATCAGCGCTTTTTTTTCCTCCCCCTGCATGGCAGAAAAGGGGCAAGATTGAACCAGCCCAGCTTGAAAATCTGCCTTCAGGTTCTCCAAGAAAAGTCTTCAAGGGAATTCACTCCAGCTGCTGGGGAGCGGTGCTGGCTATCTAAATATGAGAGACAGAGAACAATCCCACCATACAGAACTCCTCCACCTGCAGATCCTACAGGGAGCGGCGGCGTTGAAGCATCCTTTTCATTTACACCCAAGTCAAAACATCTTTAAGCACCCATTGCACCTGAATTTCTCGTCCTCGCAAACCCACCTAATCCAATCAAAAGCCATTCCATGAAGGCGCCCTCCCTACCTGCATTTCCACAACGATCACTTTAAGCTCAGCATCTCAACATGACCCATGGATTAGGGTTTTTTGAGAGGGAAAGTCACCTGGAGCGGTTCAGATTTAACGCAGGCAGACAGACACGCTGACTGGTACCCGTGTGAGCACCAGCCAGTCGCTCTGCAGTGGAAAACCACCAGGCGGCCCTTTCCTCAATCAATCATTTCACTTAGTCAAAGGGCCCAAAAAAAAAAAAAAAAAAAAGATTCCTGAAGCTATTCCTAGAAGTCATAAGGACTCTTCCAGTTACACCCTTTCTTATTCACAGCAGCACTAGGCAAAGCAGCCCCTACAATTCATTCGCATTCACCACGTCTGCCCCCTCAGTTGTGCTGGGTAACCTCCTTGCTAGGCTGCCCCACGCTGTCCATCCCTGGAGGGCAGCCAGAAGAGCGAGATTAGGACAGGAATGACTGGGGCTGTTTATAAGCACTTTGCTCATCGCTCGGTGTTGTGCAATCACACCCTCTGAATGTGAGCTTCAACTTCACTACGTGATGCACTGAGGTATTTCAGATGCAGGAGCTGGAAGAGGAGAGCGGCACGCTGCCATCTGCCCTGAAGTTTTCTAGGGGTTACACGGACACTGTCAGCAACCAACAGTCTTCAAGGACAATCTTCAGTTTAGCAGGCTGGGAAAATCCTTCTTACCTTCCCTGCACGATCTGCGGAAGGTCAGCGTGGAGTCCAGCTCATTTTTAATCTTGATCAGCGCATCGAGCACCATCGGCCCACACCTGCGACAGAAAACAAAGTGGGTGAACATGAGTAATTCCCCCCTCAGCCTCAGCGCTTGATCCTGGCACCCCAACTAAGCAGCACCTCAAAGGACTTTGATCCACTACAATGAAAAATACACCTTTTTTTTTGGTTTGTTTTTTCCAATCCCCAGGCACCAAGATAGAGATCTCCTGATCAGCAGCATGACCCATTTGCCTCAGCACACCCCAGGCTCAGGGTGGGAGAGAGGCCCTTTCTTTTGCTGATGCCCAGAAGATCTGGCTCAGCTGGAGAAGGTTCAGACAACACAACCGAAAACTGAGTGCTTTGCTACCGGGTCTCTCCTTTTGGGTCAGGTTTTAACAAGTCTGCCTGTCCTCATTAATTACAGGAGGCAGCGCTGCACACAAAACCAAACAGTCTTGGAGAACTTGTGTAATTTTATATACAGCAGACAAGGCAACACCCAGAAATGATTAACTGGTGCAATTCACACAAAAATGTGAGTTCTCCGTCATGTGCTCAAGCAGGGAGCTGCGTGGCTTTGTACCTGAAGCTTTCAGAAAGAGCTCGAGGTGAATTCCTCTGCCCAGAGCACAGCAGCGACTGGAGCTCAGGGAAATCAAGGCACATGGGCCCAGGAGAAGGTTTCTGCACCCCAGGGATGACTGCACCCCTTCACAGAACCACAGAGAAGAGCTTTCTCGGCCTTGGCTACACCAAAGCGTGCAGGGGGTCATTACAAGTTTGACATGACCCGCAAATGAGAAGTAACTAAGCGTGAGGAAAACTATGGGGAGAGTTGATAAAGCTTCCGCCTCACCTCCCAGGTCTGGGACTGCGAGCTACACGTAAAAGTTTCCTTTGGAACATGCCCCCAGATTTTCCATACAAATAAAGCTCGTTCTAAGCCACAAACACACTCAAGTCATCAACTGGGGGACACAAACGCCACAGAAGTCACAAAGTGAAGCGACCACCTTGCTGCTGGCGTTCAGGGTACAGTTTTATTTGTCACCCTCAGCGCCAACAGGGGAGGGAGGGAGGGGAAAACAATCCCACGTGATCACAGCACGATTTTTGCTTTATCAGGAAATACCACGGATCTCAGGCGTGCTGAGGACAGGTTGCTCTGTCACACAGCTGAGGCACCACCCCCCTGGCCCCTCCAACAAGGTTTTAACAGTCCCTGAAGCACGACGAGACCACTGACACCTTCAGCTGCCAGCTCAAGCGCTCCTCAACCTCCCACTTGGCAGGTACCCCCGTGAGCACAGGCAGCCCCGGCAGCAAAGCTTCCCCCCGCCGGGGCACACTCACTTGTTCAAATCCACCTCGTAGGTCTGCATGCGGGGCTTGTCCCCGGGCTTGTCGGGGTCCCATCTGTAAATGGCAAACTTCTTGACACGAGGCGCCGCCGCGGCTGCTGCCTGCGCTCCCCGGCACATCTGCGTTCAAACAACACCAAAACAGCCCTGAGGTCCCTCTGGGGGGGTGGGGGGGCTTTTAGCTGGGGCAAAAAAAGTGACTCGAGGCCGCACGTTCAGGGTGAGAGTGGCAAAACCCATCGCTGCTTTGTGTTTGGGCATTCGTAGGGTTTTTGGGAAAGCCCCCCCCCCCCCCCCCCCGGATTTGCTGCAGCAATCCCCTCTGTCCTGGGGCTCCCTCCTCCACAAGGCAGGGGGGAATAACCCTAAAGCTCCGTGGGAACGCACCAGTGCTCCTGCGGTGCCTGCAGGCTCCTTCCCTCCACAGCCCTGAAGGCTCCCCCTGCCCCAAAACTGCCCTCGGAAGCTCCCAGCCACATCTCTACCCCGCTCCAGCATTCCCCCTCCTTCCAGGATTCCCCCAGGAGCTTCCTCCCCCTCCCCACCCCTCTGCAAATTACCCCACATCCCTATTCCTCCTGCTCCCACATCTCTTCCCAACCCCTTTGTAAATCTCCTGCACCCCCCCCCCCCCGCCATCAACCTCCATCTCCCCCAAACCCACCCCAGACCCCTTCCCCCTCCTTTTTGCCCTCAGACCCTCCCCAGGATCCCCCTCACGCACCCTCTTACCACCCCCCCCTCAGCCCACCTCCCTTTCTCTTACCCGCTCTGAACCCTCTTCCCACCCTGTACTGCACCCTGGACCCGCTCTTGCCCCCCAGGCCCCTCTGCACCCCCCTCCAGCTTCTTCCCAGCCCCCTCCACACCCCTTCCCACCCCCCAACTCCCTTCACGCCCCCCCCCGCTCCCCCCCTCCAGCCCCCCACCGAGGGCAGGGCGGCTCTAGGCCCCTCACCGGCCGCGGGCCGGCCCGCAGGAGCCGTGCGGGGACGCCGCGCCTCAAGGAGACTCCCACTATGGCCGCCGCCATCTTGGCGTTGCGCAGTTCCGACCTTTCCCCCCCCACCCCGGAAGGGGAAGGACCCCCCAGGGCCACCATAGGAGGACGGAGGGGCGGGGCTCTGCTGGCCGCCATCTTGGGTGTGGCGGCGGCCGCACGGGAGGCGCCATGTTGAGTGTGGCGCGCCCTGGGCCACCGGGGATTGAAGCCGGGAAAACTGAATCACATCTAAGTGTTATCGAGTGTTCTCGGCTTCGGGATGGTGGTGTCAGGACGCCTGGATCCCCCCTTTTTGGGCAGCGGGGAGACCAGGGCGCCCCTCCGTTAATTCCCAGCCTCATTCTTTTTTTGCGGGGGAGGTCTCCAGAGCCACCCACCTGCCCCGACGCTGGTCAGGGCAAAATGGCAGGTGCTGAGGGCCGAAATGGCATCCCCCCCCCTCCCTGAGGGCTTCCCTCCCTTTCTCTCACGGTTATTGAAGCGCAGAAACCAACTCTCTAACTCGCAGAGAGTTCCAAAGCAGGTCTGTTTAGCACGGCGCTGGGTGCAAGGGGGGTCGCTCCTCCTAGCTGGCACACGGGTCACATTCTACAACTCTATGTATTGCCTCAAAACATGCATATTCATGAGTGTCTGCAATTAGTTCCGAGAATAGCTGGGGATATTATAATTGTTTCTCAGAAAGTATTATAACACGTTTCCTCCTCTTGGCGCGCGCGTGCTGTCATCTGGTGGTCGTCCTTTGGGGGCTTTCGGAGGAAGGCTCAGAGTCGTCTTCATCGTGTACTTCTCACCTTTGGCACAGAACCCCGGACTGGCTTCACTCCAAACCGAAGAACCAGTCTGAACCTGGTGATTGTTTCACAAAGACAATCAAGTCCTTCTGTCAGATCTGGGCATTCAACGGAGCAGTTGGCCGGGGACACTGGTTTAGGAGAAGGGGACCAGCCTCGTCCAAACAGTAATGGAATAGAGGACGAGAAATCTGAAATAGAACCCCCTTCACCAGTGTCCAGGAAAACTCGATATTGTACTCATATAATAACCCCCTTAAGATCGAGAGCTGGAAGAAAAAGAGGGTACATTTTTAGTAGATGCTGGAGCAACGTTCTCAATTTTGAATACACAAAAAGGAATGATAGGAAGAAAAGCAAACATTATTGGATCTACAGGGAAAGAGAAAAACTGGCCATTCCTACAACCCCCGAATTTGAAATTTGGAAAGAAAACTATGACACATGAATTTTTATATGTTCCAGAATGGCCGATACCCTTAATGAGAAGAGATCTGTTATCTAAATTAAATGCACAAGTCGTTTTTGAAAATGGGGAGCTGTTGTTAAAAGTACCTGAATCAAAGTTAGGAGAAATTTTGATGATACAGAAAAACCAAAGGTATAAGAAATTCCCCAGAAGTGAATTATACAGTAATCCCTGTGGTATGGGAAACTGATATCCCAGGAAAATCTAAATTGACACGACATATAAAAATTGAGTTAAAGGAAGGTGCAAGACTGGCAAGGATTAAACAATATCCAATCAAACCTAAAACAAAACAGGGAATTAAAAAGTTAATTGATAAATTTTTGGAGTACAAAATTTTAGAGGCACGTGAGTCAAATACTCCTATTTTACCAGTACAGAAGCCTTCAGGTGTCTATAGGTTAGTGCAGGATTTGGGAGCTATAAACCAGATTGTAAAAGACATCCACCCAGTGGTGGCAAACCCATAGACGTTATTGACTGCCCTTAAAGAGACACAGCAGTCGTTTACAGTGCTTGATTTGAAAGATGCTTTCTTTTGCATACCCCTGGAACAGGAGAGTCGTAAATTGTTTGCTTTTGAGTGAGAAAACCCACAGACAGGGCACAAAGTGCAGCTAACGTGGACACGACTGCCCCAAGGAGGTAAAACCAGCCCAACGATCTTCGGTAGCCAGCTGGGAAAGGAACTGGAAAGCTGGACAAAGGAGAAGATGGTGACTTCATGGCCAGAACACCTGCTCCTACAGCATGCGGACACATTCTGACAGCTACAGAAGAACGATCGGCTTGTACACGCGTAACCATTGAACTTTTAAATTTCTGGGACTTAATGGGTACAAAGTATCTAAGAACACAGCCCAGATAACAAGCCAAACAGTCATATACTTGGGTTTTGAGATTTCAAAGGGACAGAGAAAGCTGGGAACTGATCGAAAAGGAGCAATTGGTGCCGTTCCTGAACCTCAGACTACGCACGAGTATGGACAGGCTCAAAATGTGCTTTTGGAGTGGTCCGTGTCCATGGGGCCTTATGGAAAGAAGGAGGACTATTGTCCTCCCAGGGGGCAAATAGAAACCATCAAAAAGAAATATTACAATTGTTATTGGCGGTTCAAAAACCGGCCCAAGTGCCAATCATGCGCTGTAAAGCACATCAGACAGGAAATACAGAAATAGCCGAAGGGAATAGACCTGCAGATCAAGCTGCCAGGAATACAGCCCAACAGCGAGCACTACAGACGGCACTAATTCCCACCAGAACTGTAACGCTCCCTAAAGAATCTCCTAAATACTCAAAAGAAGATGAGAAATGAGCTCAATTATTAAATGTCTAAAAAATAATCGGGTTGTACAGAAAAAAGTCCAAATAGGTAAACTGAAAACTGGGATGCAACCTGGTGATTACTGGCAGATTGATTTGACTGAAGTACCCAGATATAGGAGGTATCGGTATGTACTGGTTGGGGTTGATACCTTTCTGGATGGCCAGAGGCCTTTCCCTGCCGTACAAATCAAGCTAAAGAAAGAGTTCAGTGACTTTTACAGGAAATAATCCCAAGGTTTGGGATGCCCCTCGAGATATCATCAGATAGGGGCCCACATTTTGTAACAACCGTAGTGCAAGATAGGAGCAAAGCCCTAGGAATAACTTGGGATTCAGTGATAATGTCCTATGAATAAGTGAAAGTATTGAGTATGATTATCAATACTTTCAAAGGGGGGAAATGTTGCAGAAATCACCAGATGGAGGATTTTAGGGTACTGCTTAGAAATCCCCTTACTTTTCCCATCTTGATTTGAATAGCAAGAATCCTAATTAGTGAATATTAGTAGGAGAGACTAATGATTATGCTGGGAAAGTAAGTCTCAAAGGGAATAAATGATCAAATACGAAATACAATCTCTATTGCCAATGCTGCTAGCACGCCCCTGTAAAATCCCAGACCGAAGGTCTTCATTAACCAATGCTCTGTTCGTGGTTAGAAACAAGGACAGTCTGTTGTAGTCCAAGATGTCTGCCAGACAGGATTTATTACGGTACCCGCTGTGTGTAATCCTTGAATCATGACCAAAGCAGCTGCGAGCCAAGGACGTGTTCCCTGACCATCCGCAGTCAATTCGAGGAGCGGTCGAGACCTCCGACTCACGGGCCACCTGCCCAAATGATAGCCCCTACTCAAAGGGGAACAATGGACAGAGGCTGTGCGCTAATTTGCATCAGAAGCGAGGAAAGAAGAACCAGTCATCGAGAGGAAGAGAATGAATATGCATTGTATAAGCTAAATACCTATGAATTGAATATAGAAATACTCGTTGGTTGCAGTGTGCAGGCGGACATCCTTGGGAAGGATCCCGTGTCCCCGGTGCGCAGCGTTAATAAAGGACGTCTCTAACTGGGCGTAGAGAAGTTTTTCTGACCGCTGCAGATTTGCAACCCTTCTTTCTCACCCAAGCTGTTCCTACTGTCTCAAACATTTCAAGGCCGCTTCTGCTCCCTTATCTTGTGCTAAGTCTAGCTAGCTAATTTCTACTTTTTACCAACCCATGCTAAATTAACTCTTTATTCCCCAGATCAGTTATCGCCCGTTCTTATTGAATTTCCCGGCTCTTTCCTCACAGCAAATTTATTTATTAACTGAATCTCAAGCAACACACGCCAAAAAAGCCACCGAGGGCGAGGGTGGAGGGGGAAGGAGGCCCAACTATGGAGTTACGTGCCACCATTTGAAGGCGAAGGGCTGCCGCTGGACGTTGGTGCCGCAGCGGACCTCCCCGAGACTGCCGTGGTAGGAGGCCACCTCCTCGAGGAAGTAGCAGCGTAGGCCCAGCGGCTCGAGGAGGGAGCGGGTCCGCCGCTCCAGGCAGCATTCGCCCCCCATCACGGGGCCAAAGGGTTTGGGGATGCCCAGGTTCTTGGCCAGGACGATCATGGTGACCTGCGGGGTGACACAAGGGGAGCCCAGCGGCATTGGGACTGATGAAGCCGAAGGACGGCCGCTGGCCGCCCACCTCCATCAGCCTCACCCCAAAATGGGGCATCGACGCCACTTGTTGCAGCCACCATCTCTGAGGCCCCCAAATCCAGCATCGTTTTCCCCTTTTTTGTCATTAAAATGTGCCCCACGCCTTGCAATTTCACCGCTTTGAAAGGTTTTAGCCTCAAAACTACGTGGGTTAACCCCACCGCAAGCAACACAAAGCTGCAAAGTTATGGTAGACGTGGGCTTATCTGAGCCTGGCTGGAGTTATTTTCTTTTTCTGGGCAGCTGGAAATATGATGCTTTTTTTGGGACAACTTTGGCGACTCATCCTGGCTGAATGAGCTGTTTTTTGGAGAGGACCTGGGGAGCGGAGCCCCTTCTCACCATGTTGGGGAAGTACGGCACGGCTTTGCCCTGCTTGTCGAGCTTGAAGAGGGCTGGCAGGTCGATGATGTCCTCCTCCGTCAACCCCAGTTCCGTCTTGAGGATATCCCTGTTCCAGTCGATGCAGCGCTGGAGAGGACGGAGAAGAGCAGGTCGAGGCAGGGGACACAGGTGGGCACGGTCCCCGAAACCGTCTCATGCAGGAGGAGAGCCAAAATGCAACACCTCCCTTAAGGGTTTGCACCACTCTGGGGTGGTTATTGCAAAAAACAGCGATTATTACCAGAAATATCAGTTATTACCTGGACATACTGGTTCTGTTGCACCAGGATGTCACTGGAAAGGACCTTGTTAATGGTGACCCGTTTCGTGTCTGTCCCCGAGTACCCTACAAATGCAAACCCCTGTCAAAATGAAGTGGCGCTAGCAGAAGCCTGCTTAAGATGGGATACAGAGATGGAGAAAGTCCCCAAAATCCCGATTTCCTGAGCTTGGGGTTAAGGCTGCTGGGAGTCCCAATTCTTAGTTTATTGGGAAACAGGGTGGGAAGAAAACCTCTCCCTGTTGGAAAGAGCGTTGGAAAAGTCCTGCCATCCATCCTGCTGCCCACAGAAATCATTACCTGCTAAATTTCTCCACTCAGCTCCATAAAACCAGAGCCGCCACCTCCTCGGAGGCCGCCCCTTATTTGGGGACAGCCGGGTCCCAGGCAGCTGGCAGTGACCCAGAGGCACCCACGAAGGTATGGAGACCTTCTCCCAACCCCATCGTGGACGGATGAGGTTCAAAACCACAATTAAAGGGTGCCCCAACTGGCAACCGAAATGTCATTGCTGCAGGGAGGGAAGGGGAAGCAAGGAAAAACGGTGCTAATTCGGGGTGACGTGAGAGCGCCCCGTTGTCCCACTCTGTGCTGGAGCTCCGCTGGCATTTAGAGATGCTCCATCCCACCAAGCAAGCACCCGCTCCGTGCAGAGGCCTTTATCCCTCCCATCCCACTCACTTTCCCAAAATAGGGCGTGAGGAGGCTGGGTATGGTGGGCAGGCATCCCGCTTGCCAGCCATGAAGGGCAAGCGGGTGGGAAAATGTCCCCACGTCCCCCCCCGCCCCCGAGAGCCGCACGTCGGCCAGGCGCTGCCACCCTCAGGCCGGCTGCTCTGCAGGGCGGCTCCGGCTGTCTCAGCCGACATCAGAGCTCGGCCAAAGCCACCCCTTGTCCCCTTGCCTTTGAACATGGTGGCTTCACCCTGGCCCTCCTTCTGCTTCTCCCGAAAGAGCTTGTAGCACGCCGCGGGGCTGGCCATCAGCATCCGAAACCGCTGGGGCAAGAGAAGAAGGAGAGCGGTCACCGAAAGAACCTTATCCAAAGCCTTGGGGGACCTCAGGGGCTTATTTTTACAAGGAACCTGAGCTTAAAACTCTTAAAGTTAGGCATTTTTGCTGTTATTTAGTGCCTTTTTTTTAATGCAGTGCTGAGGGGATGTATCTGAATGAGGTGCAGTGATTTACGCTGTCGGCAAATACCCACCAAACCACCCCCGAGGGGTTAAACTGCTGGGTCCAATCCTGCCCACCCCAGGTGGGGTATATAAACCCCCGGGAGGGTGTTTGCTGGAGGTCTGGGCGAGCTGAGATGGTGAGTGAGGAGTGTGGCTGCTGTCTAGGGTGGTATTTTTTATTTCTGGGCTGGCATTGCAATGCAGGGGAGAGGATGGAGCAAGGGGATAATCATGCTCTGGTTTTCCCAGGAGATCGAAAATCAGCATTGAGCTAATCCTATGGAAAAGTGAAAATTGTGAATTTGTAGGGTCTGAGCTCTGTGAGCGTCCTGGCTTGCTTCCCACCAGCAGGAATGGTCTCCTCGGTGGAGTGCAGGGGGCTGCTTGCTGTGGGGTGGCATCTTACGGGGGCTTAGCACGGCCCTGAGGAGGGCAAAAACACCGCACAGAGGGTTTGTGGGGGCTGCGTGTGCATAAATACTCCTTTTCTGAACCGTCCAGGTCAAGGCATGGTTTTCCCAGGGGGAAAAAGTCTTGTCTCGGAAGCGGTATAAACCAGGCTAGAGGGAAGAGCTGGCTTCTGAAAACATCTGGGAGATGCTGAGCAGCTGTGAGCCCTGGCCAGCCCATGTGAAAACTGAAGTTTAAATTTCTTGGGCTACCTTCGCAGGCATCTTTTTTTCTTCTATCTGTGTCGATTATTAGCTCAGCATGTCCCTTCTGGTAGTCAGAGCCCTTACTTTGGGGACAGTGAGAACCCAAGCAAGTAACTGTCTGGGACTGTCAAGGAAAGGAGCTTTGGGGTTTTCCTTAGAGGTGCCCCAATGGGATTAGCTGCTCAGAAGAGAAACTGTGGAGAAGCATGGGGTTCTGGAGTACCTTTGTGTCAGAGGTGGGCACAAAAGTGACAAACTCGGTGACGTGGCCCTCGGACAACCAGTCGGAGTAGAGTTCCACAGGAGCCTGCACTTGCTGGGCGTAGAGGAAATCCCGCACCATTCTGGTCATTCTCCTCCCTGCGGATCTGGGGGCGAATTAGCCCCCCAAGAGAGGGAATAAGGGGAATAAATATTTATGCATCAATATGTACGTACACATAAATTGCTACCAAGGTGGAGGAAAGAAAGGAGGGTGCAAATGTGAAGGCAGAGATTGAGCAGTGGGGTTGGGCGCCCCCACCCCACAGAGGACCACACCTGCAGCTGGTCAGGGAATGGCTAATTAAGCCCATTAACATGACTTTGACGAACTTTAGGGGCACTTCTGGCTCCTTTGCTCCCAAACATGTGGGTTTCCCATCTCTTACGTGGGGAAGCTGCTGCCGATGAGGATCCTCCCCAGGGGATACTCCTTCCCTGCCACGGTTACGGGTGGGCTGACCTCCAGGTTGCCGAAGGAGTCGAGACTGGTGATGGCTTCAAAGAGGGGCTCTCTGCACACGTAGCCAAAGTCAGGGCCCTGGGGAAAGAGAAATTGCTGTGGGCTTTGCCCTGAGTCCCCCCTGCCTTTGCTTTTATCCCTCCTTCTGGGCTCAGACCTGCTCCAGTGGGTAAAAAAATCTGAAGAGTGAAGCCTCTCCATGGATGGGGAGAAGCTAAAGGAAAGGCAAGAGGATCTGAGTCTCTGGATCATCTGGGCTCAGGAATAAATGGCAAATGCCAGGGGCAGAGCTGGGGTGCTGAGCTCGGGAGAGATCTCTGCTATCTTGCAGCCAATGTTTAAGTGCCAGCATTAAGCTAATTAGGTGCTGGGGTAGCCCTGAAGCTGAGTTGCTGGATGGCTCTTGTTGAGCTAGATGAACTTCAGCCCCTGAAGGTAAATCCACCCCAGGCATAAGAGCCACCCGAAGGGCTGTACTTCACTTAAATCCTATTTAAGCCCTGATTTTCAAGACTTAATATATCTGGGATTTAAGGCGTTGTGCATGCAGGGGTAATTAACCCCCGGTTGCGATGCGGCAGGGCCAAATGCCCAAGGAAGAGGTTGCAATGGTAAAAGCAGGGCAAAAATGGCAGCGGTGGGACAAAAAAATCCTGCCTTGAACCTGTCCTTGCTCTCTGGTTCAAGTCAACAGGGGCTTGGAGCTTACGGCAGCCCCTGGGACAAGATCAGGTGTCTGCTGGGTTTGCGGTAAATCTCAATCACTTATTAGTGTTGGGTTTCCATAGGGGGGAACCAAATATACAGGTCGGTAAAAATGAGCAGGGAGACCTGAGGGGGCATGGTTATAATCGAGAAGTTGCTTTTTTTTTTTTTTTTTTTTTAATGGAAGGTTTTTGGAGAAGCAGGGAGCTGCTGCTGCCTTTCCCCGAGACTCCCTGTGCGTTTTTGGGGCGCCTATCTGGAAGATGGCCGGGGGTTAGATCCTTTCTCTGGGTGCTGCGGGAGGGACTGAGTGTGAAACACCTGCTCTCAGCTTATTTCAGTTTAATAAACCACGGAGCCGGTACGGTTTCAACTGTCAAGGCGCTGGTTCATCCCAGGTTTGCGGGTCGCATCCAAGTCCTATCAGTTCCAGATTGATTTTGAGGGGCTAATTCCCTCTCGTCTCCTTTTTCCCTGGCGCAGGGTCCCAGGGGCTTAGGGCTTGGCCAGGGCGGGAGGAGGACCTGTGTGTGTTGCTTTTGGCTAAATATTCCTTGCTGGAAAATGAGATTGGAATAATAGGAGTGGGGATTAGGGGAGGCTTCAAAGCAGAAATTGGAGTATAATGTGTTAGCAGCTCCAAAGGCTGAAATTGCTTCTCTAAATATGAAGCAAAGCAATTCCTAAAGAGGGCAGACAGGAGCGGTTGCCCGGCTTATTTGCGAAGGAGCGGATCAGGGTGCTATTCCCACCCTGGCTGATGGATCAGGGACTGTATGTACTCATTTCAGGCATGAGAAACAGTGTGTTTCAATGCTTTCGAAAGCCCTTAACCTTCCCAAAGTGACGTGCAGAAAAAAAAAAAAGTGAGCTGTCCTCCCGTTACTGTAGGGGAGAAGACCAGGGCTTGAGGCGGCTGGCTGGGTGTATGGGGGAGAGGTTTGGTGGCTACTCAGGGCTATCCTGCCCTTTCTGCATGGGGATATCTCAAAGGGATCATTCAATCCATCTTTTTCCCATGCTTGTCTTTGCTTGGCTCTCCCAAAATGCCCCTGGCCAGGGTCACTGCTCTCCCAGGCAGCTTTCTTTGCGTGCCTTGGCAAAGGAGCCCCACAGGGATGTTTTTGGCAGCTGGCTGCATCTTGTTCTCTTCCGAAAAAGTAAATTGACCCCTCTCATGCTTTCCTTTCTTCTCCTGCTCAGGAGCTGCTGCATCTTCACAGGCAGAGAGGAGGAAAGGAAAAACCAGCCCCTTGCTGGGACACTCAGGGTGAAGAGATCCACTCCTGTCCCACAGCTTGGCAGGAGTCTTTTGTTCCCAGAGGCTTGAGAGTTCCTCCTTTCCCCTCTCATCCAGCACCTTCTGGATAAAAAGTTTTCCAGGTGGTCGGGATGTGGATCAGGCTCTGATCCTTGGTTTGAGGGGAGGGTGAGGCTGTTAGTGACCTCCCAGCTGGAAGTGGACGGGGTGGTATCTCCGTGCAGTGGCATGCAGAGGTGTTACACTCTCATTTTTCAGGCAATTCATTATAGGGCCTCCAAGGAGCCAAATGCAAGCAGGGTTTTAGGAGTGGGTTTAGAAACAGGCTAAGCATAAAAACCTGCAAGCTGCTCCTCAGGCAATGCAAGCGACTGTCCTGCTCTTACCAGCAGCTCCTTGATGGGGAATTGCTCCAGCCCTCCCTCTCGAGGGGAGTCCAGCACCACTGGGAAACTTTTGTGGGGAGCATGGGTGTAGCCAAACTCAATCTCATCCTAAAAAAAGGGAGGAAAACCCTCGTGGGGCACATCAGCAGGGAGGGAAAGCTTTGCCCCCTCTCTGGAGCCCACCTACCTGCATCCAGCGATCCCCCCGGTTGATGTAGCCGAAGCAAGCCTTCAGCTCACAGCTGGCCTTGTTCACCAGGTTTTTTATCTCCTTGATGAAGAGGTAGTTGTCCTTCATGCTGAGAAAGTGGATTGCAGGGGGGAAGGGGATGAAGGGCTGCTGGGGGATGGATATCCCCTGCAGGCAGCTGCCTTTCCCTCTGCCCGTCACCTCCCCAGCCTGCCTCAGTGACCTTCAGGGATACCACTGGCCTGATGCCGATTTAGCTGGGAAGGCATCATCCCTTGGCCTTTACCTGCAGACAAAGACGTTCACCGGTGTCAAAGTGTTGGGGCTCATGATCCATGGTGCTACCCTGAACACTACCGTGTCGGTGAAGACTGGTGTATGGGGGGTAGCCTGGGGGAGGCAAGCAGAAATCAGGAACTTTCCACACCCACTTTACCATTGTTTCCCCCAAATACCCTACCCCTGAGGTCATTTTTGGGGTAAATTCATGGGGACTCCACTCCATTCAATCCCCATCCCCTTCTCCATGCCCCTTGGGCTGTGGCAGCCTCTCATCCGCACCCCTTCCCTGGAGCCCCCAGACCTCAGCCAGTGTCTCCAGGAGGCTGACATGGATGGAGACCATCCCAGAGAAGGTGTCATCAGGAAAGCGGAGGCCCTCGACGAAAAAATCGAGCTCAGCGGCCCCACCGGTGTACTGCACGATGTGGTACAGCTTCCTCTGGCCCAGCACGTGGACGTAGCGCTGCCCAAAGAAGGGGTCTGCAAGAAGAGAAAGGGGAAGGTGGACAACTTCCAAAGGTTCGGTGGTGGTTTCAAGCCTATTTTGCTTGTGTGCAAGGAGGTACCACAGTCCATCTGTGCTGGAGCTTCCCCATTTCTGTGGGTGGACACCACTTCGTCTGGCAGAAGCTCTTAAAACAGCAGTTAAGGGGCTTGCAGTTTTGCAGACAGGCACAAGAAGGGTGAGGAAAAACATCTCAGCCTTTCCTTGGTTGGAGCAGTCTTTGGGAGGATGGTTTCATGCACTTTCTGCCCTTGTAACCCCCTCTGACCTGCCACAGGATGACAAAGCCACCAATCCTCCTGCTGACAGGCTGCCTTTGCATGGAGGGAGAAGACCAAGCTACTTAATGGCACATTTCTGGGCCAGATGAAGGCTTTTGGTCCCAGAGAATAAATCACTGTGCCCACAACAAGGAAGAAGGAGGAGAAAATGAGTTGTAGAGCATGTTACCATCACGGATAAAACATCTGGGTGTCAGGACACCTGGCCTTTTTTTGCTACTCCTTTGCTGGATGACCTTGGATAGATGGCTTTATGGCCTTGTGCCTCTGCTTCTTCATCTCCGAGGTTTTCCAACTGATTGATAAGAGAATATTCAACGTTGGAAAAATTTGGAGAAGGGATGCAGAGGGCGTGATTTGCTTCCAAAGTGACTTTTGAAGAGCGTGGGGAGGACAAGGCCAGAGATGGAAAGCTTGCAGGGATCTCAAAAGCACCACAAAGGAGAAGGAAGGGGCGGCAGAGGAGGAGGTAAGGAAGGACTTACTCTGCACATGAAAGACCCCAACTTTGTCTGCGTCGGAGACAGGAATATAGAGAACGATTTCATACCCCTGGGGCAGGCGCTGTGGCCCTTCGGTCCTCAAGACCATCTGAGACATGTCCAACAAATCTGGGGTGCAAACAACAACAAAAAAATGGGTGATGGGTGATTGCACCATGCAGCTCTGGCCGGCTTGCATTCTTCCTCCTGGGCTTCGCATCTCCCATGCTGAGAAATCTGCTCTTCCCTTGCTACCAGCCTTTGGAAGCTGGAAAAACCACCTATGGTCCTGCTAGCAAAGCCTGTGGCTTGTGCTTTGAAACAAATCCCCCTCTTTTTTTTTTTTTTCCCCCCTCCACAGCCCTGGCACAGCCAGGCCCTGCCCTCAAAAAGCCGATGGGCACTGGCTCCCTGTGGTTTTAGTTTTCCAGGAACAGGTGGGTGTATTCCTGGCTGCCGGCCGCATGCCTTGCCCCGAGCTTCTTTCACCTGTGTGAAGCATCCCTGGGCCAAGCTCTGCTGTCAGTGGCACCTCTGCTATTTTTCTGGCTCTACTTCATGCCCCTGCTTGACCTCAGTTAGTTTGCATGGCATTAAAAGAAAGAAATTCCCATGTGGGAAGCTTACTCAGCAGCTTGGTGGAGAGCAGCTCCTGGGCAGCTGCTTCCCAAGCAAACTTTCATCTCCCGAAAGGTTAAAGAGGGAGAATAACGGAGCATTTTTTTGGTTTATACAGTTTTTTTTTTGAAGCTGTGTTACCTTCTTTGCTGAATACCCTTTCATCGTTGCAGTCCGATGCCGGAGTGAAGGGGCTCTCCTTGTTGCAGCCGACGAGCAGGATGGCCCCGTGTCCCTCGGGACCCCAGGTCCAGCTTGCCTAAAACACCCCGCTGGGGCTTAGCGAGCTCAGGCTTTGGCAGGCCCGTGGACTTCCCGTGCAGTGGAAGAGGCTGAATTACCTTGTTGGGGTTGTTCTTTTCCACCACGCCGTCCTGATCTGCGTCCACGTCCAGAGAGATCCCTGGATGGACAAACCCCACCGTCATCCCCGTGTACTGCAAGGTTGGGTAGGGCGCAGAAGCTCCCCCAGACCTGGTGGATTTGAGTCCATCTCTGCCCCCACCTCGCAGCACCCCTCTCCGAGGGACCGAGGGGGGTGAAGAGGGATTGCTGCATTGCAGAAACCTTCGTACTCACCAATGCCGGTGAGGAAGACCCCGGCTTGGTTGATGGGCTGCCCTCCCTCTGCGTAAAAGCTGACTGTTACCTGCAAACCCCCAAATCCCTGGTTGGGGGAGGATGTTCTCCCTCTGTGGAGGTCCCACACCCCAGCACCCTTCTTCTTACCTTGTTGTCGTTGACCTCGGTGCTGGCCCGGCTCATGCTGAACCTCAGGACTGTCCCCTCATCCAGTGGCCACCGCGTCCCGCTGCCAGGGGCTGACCCGACCTCCGCTTGGCTCCGGCATGTCACCTCCACGCTCACCCCCTCCGTGTGCTTCACGCTGAAGGACACTGCCCCAGCCGGGGCCGCCCTGCCCAAAACATGCTGTATTTTTAGAGATTTGCACTGAAAACACCCGGTTCTCACTGCAATTAATTTCACTGTCCGAAACACAGCCAAGACTGGACACGCTGGCGTCTCCACGCTGGCCGCCGGCACCTTTCTGCCCTTTCCTCCCTGCCTGGGAATGCTCAAAGTGTCTTTCTTTTTTAGAGCAGAACGCACTGTTTTAGCAAAATGAGTCTGGTTTGTAGCCACTGGTGCAGATTACTATCTATAATAATCACAGCCAGAGCGCTCGGTGCTACTGGAACTGAACTTGGGTTTGCACTTCAATGGAGAAATCCACGGTTATTTTCCATCTGAGGCAAACCCGGTGTTTAACAGCTCGTCGCAATGGCCTGGCAACCCAGCTGAGCGACTTTACCTTGGGAAATTCTAATTTTCAGGGTGATTTTATCCAACCCCAAAGCAGCTGGTGTTGCACCGCTCCCTGTCCAATGTGCCCTTGCTCTTCCCCAGTTGCTCTATGGATCTTCTTCTCCTCTCCTGTCTCATTTTCCCTCATTTCTCCATCTTTCCAGGCTGATTATTTTCGGAATGCTTGCAGCTCCCGAGGTGCAGGCTCCATTTGAGCATGGGTGCTGCCGACACCCGAGAGCTTGCACCGTATCACCGTTACAGCATCATTTATTGGGTTTCTGGATGCCCACGGCCCTGCCAAACCTGCACCGGCAATGGCGGGGGGGGGGGGAAGGAAATCTGAGCGCTTGTTTGCTGCTGCCTGGGTGTTTCTTAAATTGTTAAATTACATTTAATTATGCATGGAAAAACTGGTTTGGTTTCCTTGTTTCTGGGTTTTGGGAATCCCATTGGGAGGAGATTTGACCTGGAGAGATGCCAAATGAGTTGTAGCTGCACTGCTTGGCTTGAATATCAAGGGTGAGATTTGCGAAAGTAGCAAAGACCAGAATTAACCACAAAATTAGCTTTTAAACCTTTTTTTTTTTCCATTGGGAGAATAATTATCTGGAAGTACACTGTTTGGTTTGTTTTTGGGGAGCAGGGTTGGTGCTGTGGGGGCTTGCATGCTTTCCCAGGACACTGCTTGGTCACTAGATCTTGTTTTCCTCCCCTCTCCCAGCTGCATCCCCTCCTTTGCGGTGCATTCCTGTGGCTCCTGCTCATCCCTCTGCTCTCCAGCAGCTTTCCGAGATGATGCTGGATCTGTTGACCGCAAATGGATCAAACCCATCGCCGTCGCAGACCCGGGGTAAATCCTGTATCATGCAAATGCGGATGCTCAAAGCTTTCCTGGGGCTTGTGCAGATTTGCAAAGCCCGGGGAGGATTTTATCCACAAACTGCATTAAATCACAGCGTCAGGGTTGGGGGTTTTGGGGGAGAAGACGGAAAAATGAGGAGGGGGCTATTTGTAGAAGGATAAACAGAGAGAAGAAAGGTGGAGGTGCAGAGATGGAGGAGGAAAGGGAACATTGGGGTGTCCCACTCACCCATAGACATCAGCGGAGATGTGGGTGCCCAGCACGCAGAGGGCCTCGATGCGGTTCCCGTGCTGCAGCCGGAGCGTGCGGTCCCCCAGCATCTCCCCGACCAGCAGCCTGGATGCCTCGGCGATGGGCACACGCACCCTTCCCCACCCGCTCTAGGTGGCACTGAGCCCCCCCCCGCCGGCAGCACCCAGCTGCTCCTCCTTCCTCCCCAGCACGCCTCTGTCCTCCTCCTCGACTGGCCCTGGAGCAAATCAATTGGCTTTTGGAGCTGGCAAAGTTTGGGATGACTGATTTGCAGCCCCCACCCCATCCAAAGGGAGGGCGCAGTTGGATTGGACCCTCTAAAGCTCCATGAAAATGATCTCCGAGGGGAGGGAAGGGATGGAGAGGGAGGGCAGCTGGCCCGAAGCCTGCCCAGCTCCCAGCCCTGTGTGAGGAGCTCCCCCAGCCGTCCCCAACTCCCCGTCCCTCCAGCACCTCCCTGACCCCAAACGGGGCCGAGCTGCCCAACGCGGAGGTGAATTTGCAGCGCTTTGGGTTTCGGCTGGTGTTTGCATCTGTGGGGGATTTGCTCTTTTTTTGTTCTCTAGGGGAAAACTCCGGCTGTTCTTGGGAGGAAGAAATACAATTTCCCAGCCCTTAGGCTAGAGCAGGACACTCCTTTTTTTTTTTTTCCCCCTGCTTATTTTCAGAGGGAAGCTGGGGAGCCAGTTGCTGATGAGGGGAAATCAGAGGTGGTTTTGCATGGTGAACCTGCTGCTTGCCACCTCACGCCACAGTGGAGCTCGTCAGGAGCAATTGCTGCCCACGCAGGCGTTTGCATTCGTTATTAACATTAAGCTAAATATTCATTTTAAAAAACAAACTTCTGTCCCAGATTTTGGAAGCCACAAGCAATTAGTGAGGAGCAGAAATGTTCAGGTTGACATTCCCTATTTATATCCCTTTCGGGCTTTTCTTTTTTATTGCTCTCTTCCCTCTGTGGCTAGGGCATAGGAAATAAGCTCAAATCCAGTTTTTCATCTGAAGGAGATCCTGATTGTGGCTTTTTTTTTGCCACAACCTGAGCGAGGACTTTGCGTTGCTGAGCACACAAAAAAGGTGGTTTTGCCGCTTTTCTGCACATGCAGAAATGAGATTTGTGGCAACAGGGATTTTTTTAAAGGCTGTAGATATTGTCCCTGAGGAACATAAGAAAATAAACCCCACTTTGCTCCCAGACTGTGCCTTTCGTAGAGCATCGTGCTCAGGGCAGCACCAGTGCTGTGTAAAACATGCTGGGGCCTTGGGTTAAGCACCCCCTGGTTTAGACACCCTGACCAGGAGCTGCCTCTGCTGGCAGCTGGAAAATGTCCCTCCTTCTGAGAAGCACCTTGATTTATCTATTTAACCCCCACCTATTTAAACCCCCAGTAGTAAGAAACACTGGTGAAAGAGGGAACAGAAATAATTTAAAAAGAAAAAAAACCTAAACAAACCAGATCTCTGTCATGTTTGCACAAAAAGGCTCTGGTCTCCAGGAGTGTATGAGACTTATTTTCCCTTTTTTTAACTCAAAGCAGAGCCAGCAGCTGTCATCGCATGGGCCGGGGCGGCCTCATCTCCCTGCGCTCTCCTGGAACCGGTGGGCTGGAGAAACAGAGGTGTAAACCCATCAGTGTGGAAGAAAACGAGCAAAAAGCAGCTTCTCTTTTACAATTTTCACTTCCCAGTTCCCGCAGCTGAGGATTTAGTATTTCAGCTGTTGCTGAGGAAAACAGGTGCTATTTAAATCTCGCTTTTCTTCAGAAAAACAAAAAAAACCCCTCCAAAAACGCCCAACAAAATCAAATGACCCAACCCCAAGTCCTTCTCATCTTACAGGAAGACTCCAAGGTCACCACATCACTTGTGTTTTTTAAAATCAGCAGGAGTATTTCTAGCTGCTCGTGGGGTTTGTTTCATACGTCTCTGTATAAATGTATTTCTATCCCCCACGGTCTGGCTGGCGTGACGGTGGGATGGGTAAAAGCCCCTGGCACTTGCCAGGCAGAAGGAAACCGGTGCACCCTTAGGAGCAAGGCTTACCTGCTAGCAAATATGGGATTGAAACCCTGGTGGCTCTGGGGCTTTTTGGGGGGTCTTGGGGTTTTTTTTGGGTGGCCCAAGGAGCTGGCAGAGCCCATTTCCCTGCCACTGCACAGGTCCCTGCCTGAGGGATCGGTGTGGAAGGAGGATAGGGTCTTTGCAAGCTTCCTGGGGTTTTTGGAAACCAGATTTGGTCTTTGCAAGCCTTTGGGGGTCTTTCAGAGCTTCTTGGGGTCTTTGCAAGCCTTTGGGTGTCTTCGCGAGCCTTCTGGGATCTCTCAAACTTCCCAGAGACTTTGCAAACCTTTGGGGTTCTTTGCAAGCCTTTGAGGCCTTTCAAAGCATCTTGGGGCCTTTGCAAGCCCCTGGAGGTCTTCCTCCAGCTATGCTGGCAGTGGGGAAAATATTAAACCCTTCTTGCAGAGGCTTTGGGAAAGCAGCCACCCATTGCAGTGTCTCATTTGGGGAGGAAAGAGCAGGGCAATCGCGCTGCGGAGAGGTGGCCGAGGCGTCCTCTCTGTACCTGTGTCAGGTGCTGGGGACAAGTGCAAGGACCTGCCTGTCCCCATCGCAGCAGGAGCCTGGGCGACTTCCCCCGTGAGTTACTAAATAAACCTCAGTTTATGGTGCAAGAACAGGATTTTTCAGGAGGCAAAAGTGCTGTTTGTGATGCAGGCTCTGCTCTCTGCTATCAGGTGGGAGATCAGACATGGTAAACCATCACAGGACGTATAGATATAGATATAGATATATATATACACAGATGTAGATGTCTGGAGGCTTGTGGTTTCGTGGCTAGAGTCAATCTGGTCAGAGGAGTTCTCTGGGTTTTTTTTTAAAATCAGATCTGCCAGATTAGGAGCTGCTCTGCATAAACTTTCCCGCCGCTGCCGAAGCTCTGCCTGCCCTAATTTCGAGGACCTGGGAACAGATCCCGGCACTAGAGCTTGCAAACAACCCCAGCGAGCTGATTCCTGAGGGTTTTCACGTGTGCATCACCCAGCATCTCCTCCCCGAGGAGGATCGAGCCGGTAGGTGCAAGGGGGTTTTAAGCTCCGTGGGTGCTTGGTGAGGGGTTTTGGGGTGGTTTGGCGGCTCCCTTCCTGCAGGCACGTGCCTTATTACAAAGAGTAGGAGGGAAATGTTCCCCCCACAGAGTCCTTTCGAGCTGACCTTTCGCGTTTAGGAGGTGCAAACAGGTGCCCATCCCAATCGAGCCACGAGGCGCTGCCCATTCCTGCCTGTTCCTGCCTGCGCTGGCTTTATTTTGGAAGAGGCAGGCAGCTTCGAGGAGGTGAAACCAACGCACCGGTGAGGATGAAGGAGCTTGGGTGAAGCTGAGCCCACCCGTGGCTTTATTTCTCTCCCTGGGGGAGCCATCCAGCATGCCCCAGCGAGGGAGATATTTATAGGGCAACAAATTTAATGCGAAGCTGGGGGAGAGCGTGGGCAGGACGAGCGCAGGGGCATGTGCACAGCTCCAGCCCCGGGAGGAAAAGCAGTTTTATGGGGTGCTTTGCTCTTGGATTGCCAGGTATGAAGTCTCCCAGCAGGCAGACGCCTTTATTTTGGGGAGCAGAAAAGATGGAGGGGAATTTTGGGTGCTTTCTCACGCAGGAGAAGGCGGTTTCAAAGCCAGCTCTGATGACTCCTGGCCGTGGATGTTTTACCAGGATGGGCACCAGCCTCTGTTGCGTTTAACCAGCTATAAGAGTGTTTTTTACTTGTCCAAACCATCCTCCTGCCCTTCTTCCCTGGCTTCTAAGCGGGATGGGGAAGGCAGGTCCCCAGGACGGGTCTTGGTGCCCACCTGGGATGCTCCTGCCGTGCTGTTACAGCTACGCACCTAAAGGAAATAAATCCTCACGCAAACCCGAGCGGGCCTTGATAACTGGTTCAATGCCTTGCCCTGTTGCAAGTAATTAGGCTGACATGGCTCTTAAAAGTTCCTGTCTGCAATTACGCATGCAGACTAATAAATAAGGTGTAATTATCGGCTTAAGGAGATTATCAAACTTTCCTTGACGGAGTGGCGGTGCAGGATGGGTGAGAAGAAACGCCCTGAGGGGGTCTGGGCTACTAGCAGGGTTCCTGGGGGAGCACTGGGGTGTTGGGTCTTGCTCCAGCATGGCTAGAAACAGGCTGAAATTGGGAAAAAGGTGACATGAGCCCCAAAAAACAAGGCTGACCAAGCTCACTCAATCTGGTGGAGAGGTGGGATGCCATCTGTCGTGTACCAGGGATCTTAATAATGACGTCTCAGGACAAGGTATTATTAGGAAGAAACACTCAGCTCTGAATGGGCCAGATGATTTAAAATCATCATTCTCCCTGTGCACAGGCATGTCGGTGCTAATAGCAGGTGGAGGAGGAATAAGAGGTGAGTGTAGGTACCACCCAATGAAGACTGGGTGTTTTGGGCTTGAGTGAGCGTCCGCAGTGACCGTGGCGGCTCAAAATGTGCCGTGACTAAACTTGCTGAGGAAAAAAAACCCCAAACCCAAAATGAAGATGAGGTTTCGGCACCGTGTCCCCATCCTTTCTGGATGGGTGTGATCCCAGGTGGGTTTGGAGAAGCATGTGCTCCTAAACCCTCTGCTGAAGCCCTCGTTGGGAGCCTGAAACCACCGTCTTCCGCCTCCCTCCAGATTACAGACCATACAAGCCTGACCCCATGGGGATTAAGGTGTGTTCCCTGTCCGGCACAGGGCTCAAACCAGCCAAGCAGGATGCGACACTAAAATCACAGCAGGCGGCGAGCTCAGCACCGTGCCCAGTCCAAGCCAGTGTGACCAGCAGCCACGAGTGGGAAATCCAACTTGCAGCTCTCTTCGGTAGAGGTGCTGCTGCGGTCAGACTCTTCCTCAGAGGATGCAGTGAGCTCCTCACCTTCCATGCTGGCTCCTCTTTGCCCCAGCTGGAGGGGTTTTAGAGGTGCGTGAAGTTTTGTGCACCCGGGGAGGGCTCAAGAACCAACAAAATTCGCGAGTTTATAAATATCAGGAGTTTGACTTGTGCTGGGTTTTGGGGAACGGAGTTTTATCTAAAATCTCAAGCAAGGTGAGGTTCTGGAGAGCCTGGAAATGTCACTGGTGTTCCCCACTTGAGCATCCTGGCCACCCTGGCAGGCTCCCACGATCTTATTAAAGCAGTTCTCGTGTACGAGACACGGTGCTGTTGTTTTTATTCTGCTGCAATTAAAGTCACAAGGAGCCCTTTAATGTAGACTGGCTGGGAGATGTTTAAAGCACCTGGTTTGATCTTGCAGGGGAAGGTGCGTGCAGGTTGCTGCTCCTCTAGCTGAGGACGTGCGGCTCGGTGCAGTGGTGGGGACAGGTCCTTCTAGCTCTGCTGAGCCTACTTTGACCTTTTGGGCTTGGAAGGGGTCCTGTCGCTCACAAAACTGCGTTTCTCCTGGCTCCAACCCTCTCCTGCCCATTGCATCACTAATGTGACCGCCAGGCCCCATGTCCCCCTTGTTACGAGGACGAACCTTGTGACAACGGGGCTGTCGGTGCGCTCTCCATCCCCGTGCTGCCTTTTTTCCTCCGTCTTAGCTGCTGCCTCCTTCCTGGCTTCAGCAAGATTAATCTCACCGGGTTTCCCTCTTCACAGGCAGGCAAAACCTCCTGGGATGGCCCGGAAAGAGATGGCTATCTCCAGTAGATGACATCTTCCAGTGATGGGGATGTTTCCCATGGGAGCTTTCCTGCCTGTCCCAAAAAAACCCCAGTTCCCCCGAAACTCAAAGTCCAAGCAAAACACCGAGAACTTTTAATTTCCACTGAAAGCCTCGTGTTGTTTTGTTGTTGTTTGTTTGTTTTTCCCCTTCCCTGCCTGCCAAATAACCAGTTTTCCCTGCACCCGTTTCTGCCCGTCGCGCTCCTCGGGAGTTGTTATGATGGGAAGGACCGACCTGAACAAACATTTCCTTTTGTTAGGCTTTATTCAGGCATTGCCCTAATGGGGTAGCCGAGGCCGTGACTCACCTGCAGAAAGGCTAGGTGGAAAATTTGGGTTGTTTTAAAGAAAATGCTTTATTTTAATGATACCGTATATTGTAATAACCCTAAACAACCACGTTGTACAACAGAGGGAGTTGCAATGTTTAATGCATTAAGCTTTGGAGTCCTTATATGGAGCTCTGAGGGAATAAAAAGGTGAGAATAAGCTCCGAAAGAGCTCACTGCCGAGCATCCCAAGGCAGGGCTGGGTGTCACCCACCCCATCCTGCCCCTTTGCCTCGTGCTCCCTCCCCGGAGCTGCCTTTCTCCCCCTGGGGGCTTCCTTATCACTTCCATCTCCCCGAGTGGGGCGGCAGCTTACTGGGTGGCGGAGGTGGAGACGGCAGGGTCCCCTGGCTAAACCCCGTCATCGAGGGAAGGAGGAGTTAAATTCCCCTGCCTTTTAATCCAGTCGTGCTGGTTTACCTACAAAGCCAGGCAGCAGCTTCCTTCACATGCAGCCGCCGTCCCTGGCACACCATGCCCCAACGTCACGTCGTGCAGATGTCCACCAGCCATGCCAGCTACAGCGTCTGCGTGTTGGGTGCTGAGGTCTTCCTCGATATGCGCCGGTAAGGCTTGGGATTGGGGTATCCCCATTGTTTTCCACAGGGCTGATGGGTTTTGGGGGAGCCCAGTGGAGATTTTGCTCTTTATTTGGAGGAGAAATGGGTGCTGGGGGGGGAAATCAAAGCTCGTTTTGAGCCCACATGATGAGTTCATCCAAGGATTTGGCAAGCTAGTTTGATGCACGGGGAACACGTCCTGCTGGGTCTGTTTTAGGGGGTGATGTCCCATGGGGAGCTGCACCCAAAGGAGGGACGTCGGCTCCGGCAAACGTGAGGCGTCGAAGCGTAGCCGAGCCACGATGATTTGCAGGCAAAGCCCATGCACACCCCGGCTAAGCGGGATCTATTTCTGGCTGTGAAAACATTAGGCAAGAGCAATTCAAGACGAGCAACTTGGCCAGAGCTAAAATGGGGTAAAGAATACGTGTGGCTCAGGCAGAAAAAATCCACCAGTGGGTTTGCACGGACGATTTCACAAAAAGAGATTTTTTTTTCCAGCATTAAATATGAGGGTTGCTTTATTAGCCAGATACGAGGCTGTATTTATCCTGCTGTTACCTTGTCATTATTTAATAAATCACATTTATAATGATAGAGAATACAGGACAAGCCAGTCGGCATCGCATCTGGGGCAATTATTGGGGTTGTGTGTTGGAGCTGGGCCAAGACATGCTGTTGTCCCCCTCAAAAGGCTTTGAATTGAGCTTTAGCCACTTTAAAAAAGTATTATTTTTCTTCTCAGCCAGATAAGAGTATATAAAACCTATTCTTTGCAATTTTTTTTTCCTGGATTTGGACACAAAGCAAGCCCAGTCCCATTTAAACATGGTGCCGAAGCCCCCAAATGGGCTGATTTGGCTCCTCAGTAGCAAATTTGAGCTTTAGTCCAAAAAAGAAGATGGCAGATGCTCTTTCAGCTAAAAAAAAGGGGATCATTTTTTTCCCGGAGAGCGCTGGCCAGGTGGAACTTGGGTGATTGATGCACCAATCTTTGACTGTGGTTTGGGCTGCTTTGGAGCAGAAAATGGAGCATTGTGAGAACCTGGTGGTGATGCTGAGGTGTGAGGGCTGTAAAATCAGGGCAAATAGACCCAAATTTGAGAAGTCACGATGTGCAACAGCGTGCAGGTGGATTTACGATGTTGTACAACGTTAAACACGAGGGGTGGCAAACGAGATGACGCTTTAATCTCCCCTTACAAGCTGCTGCAGGCACCAGGGATGCCATGCCAAGAGCAGCACCGGGAATAAATCTCTTCTGTATTCTTTTGTTGTTGTTCTCGCTGTTGGAATTTACCCCCCTGTCCCTTTTCACATGCCACTGGGGACGCTGGCTCCCGATGGCAGACAGGTCAGAGGACTCATGCTCCTGGGATAGAGGAGCTGGGGCTGTAATGAGCAGGTCGGCAGCACTTCAAAGGCGAGGGATGTCATGCAGGTGGGGTGCAGGTTCTCCATGCTCGGATTCAGGCTCTACTCCAGTTTGGGCATCTCTCAGGTCAGGATATGGTTCTGTGGTAACCATCTCCCCAGATGGTTGACATCAAAACTTGTCCTGGCTTTTTGTTGGGGTTTTGTCCCTGGATGCTGAAATTTTTGGGGTTTTCTTGCTGCTGTGAAGGGAGGTTGGATGCTCAGACTTCAGCGATTCACAATCTAGGCTTAACCACGGACGGACGTGCTGAGGCTCCAGCGGGAGCTCTGCTTGCTCAACACTGCCACAGAGATAATACATATAAAATTCAGGCGACGCATTTCATCACCCGAAGATGGTTTCTGAGTCCTTTGCACCCAGTTAAGGCTGGATTTTAATTCCAGGTTCAAATATTTGGCTCCACAGAGGGGAACAGGAGGGACAACTTAGTCTACAATCCAACGCTGCTCTCTGTTTCAGATCTACCCCAAAAGGTGCCACGTCATTTGATGTCCATGCCACCTCCGCGGTTACAGTCCACATCATCCACAGCCCCATGACAAAACCCATGATTAACTCCAGATGGCCCCTGGATCCCGATATAGAGGTTGTAGTGACCGTTGATGTCACCAGCAGAACCGTCAATGACAATAAGGTTAGTTGCTTTTTATGCACTGAAACTGGAAAAATAAGTCAAACCTCCTAGGAGAGAAGGGAGGATTATGGGCAGGCTCAAGCATTTCTAAGTAGTGCTGTCATCAGATTAATTTTCATGGAGAAAACTTAAACAGAATTGTGTAGTTACGAAAAATGAAACTAAAGAAGGAGAAGGAAGTAATATTTTGTGCCCTAAAGACGAAGTAGCAGTGCTTGCAAAAGCTGACACCAGAAACTCCATGCCAGGCAGCCAAATATGACAACCTTGGCTTTTTTCATGCCTGTTTTTGTGCTGAAGCAGGCAGAAATTGTTCCACTGAATTGTGATTACTGGAGAATGGCTTGGATGAACCTTCCAAGAACTCATAGTATAGGGTTGGTTGGTCAACCCAATGAGTGGAAAGACCTACTCAGCATGACGGGACATGGGACTTGCACCGTGATCCGGTGATGTCTTCGCAGGTTAAGATTTCGTACTATGGACGGGAAGGCAATGAGCTTTCGGTGGCTTGGTTGTATCTCACCTGCGTAGGTAGGTATTACAGCAACGCTTGTTCAAACCCGGCCAACCCTTTCTGATGCCAAGATCTAGTTGGGTTCATGGGATGGGAGTTAAGTGGGGGGCGCGGGCTGCCCATCTGCAGCGTGCTATGAAATTTTGGGTGTTGACTGATGCTGACAAGCAAGAGGGAAACAATTAAAACATTATTATGCTGCCTTATATGGTGCAAAAAAGACACAGGCTGGGCCGTGTCCCCACCCAATGCACACATCAAGCATCCTCCTCTGCTTGCCAAGACCATTGCGTTGGCGGAAGAGGATCCAAAGGAGACCATCTCACCCAACTTTGGCTGGCGTCCCCCTCCTCAACCTCCGTTGCAGCTAGTGGAGAGGAATAGGCACCCAAGTGTAGTTGTCTGACCTATTTTAGAAGTTTAGGATGAGATGAATCATTCCCTTGAAATGCCTATTTTCCTCTGCTGACTACAAAGGGAGTCTAGACAACCAGTCTGGATGCAGAGCCTTCCACTTGGATGGATTAATTATCCTAAATTTGGGATTTTCTAAAGCGTTCACATGACAGTCAGGCCTGTGTCCTTAAGTAATGCATATGCCTCCCAAAATTGCACCTGAAAGGTTGATGGTTTCTCACATCCCATGACTGATGGTCTCTGCTGGAGCCATCTGGGATGACCGCTGTCTGCAGGGCTTTTGCCTTACAAATGCTCTTTGCTTGCTTAGATTTAGAGCTTCGTTTCCAGCTTCTCCGTGTCCTCCTCTCTGCAGGAAGAAGGACGATCTCTGCTTCAGCGTGTGTGTTTTCCACACACCATTTATCCCATTTGGAGGAGTTTCTGTATTAAGATAGGTCAAATACAGATTTAGGTAGGGTTTAGATGAGGTCGCTGGTAAACCCCTGCTCTATTGTAGCACAAGCAGAGATTTAGGCCAAGAACTGCTCTGTAAGGGAAAGACCTCCTCCAGCCTTGCATCAAGCCTAGTAATTATTTAGGTGTCCACTCACCCATGGTGAAAACACTTTCATGCCTCCACCATGTTTCAGCTTCATGAAAAACACTACAGTCGATATGAAATTGGTGAAAACACAAGATATACCATGAAGTGGGTACGTCCCTGCTGGGGGAACCAAGACGGGAGAAGATAGCTGAAGACTGAAGGGGGAAAGACATAAGAAAGCCATTGGGTTGGCTTTTCTATTGGCATTTCGTTGGAGATGTTGGGTCTGCAGCAGCTTTGGGGTGTGAAGGTGGGGTTGGTGTTGGGTGACTCATGTCAAGGACAAGCCCAAAAAGCCACCAAGAGCTCGTTGCCCTGCCAGGTGGCATGCTTGTCTTTCTTGATGTTTCAGATATATCCCTGGACGTAGACTTGAACCGTAATGGCAGAGTGAAGAGCAAAGGGAAGGACAAGGTAATGAGAAGTTTTGCTGTAGGCAATGTACGGAGGGTCAACGCAGCGTGCAGCCGTTTGCAGGCTCTTCTCTGAAAATCTCCAGGAGGGAAAGGGACTTGGGTGGTGTCACTGGTGTCTGGAATTAGAGAAAATAACATGGCAAATTCTGAACCTACTAATTGAGGAGGAAGACCCTTTATTTTCTTATTCTGTGCCAAAATCTCCTGCCTCTCTGGTCCATCCCCAAGGATGATATAGGAGGAAATACTCTTCTTTCTTTTTTTTTTTTTTTTACTTTTGGACTTGAAACATGCCACTAAATGAGTCAGCTGCAAATTTTGCAAACAGCAAGAGATTTACCCCTTTGGCAACAAATCTGCATATGTCCAAGCACTTACGCCCAGGTAATTAGCTGCAGCCTGATCAGCAACGCAAATTGTACATCGGGGTGAGATGTATTTCTAGAAATGGCGTAGTGTTGTCCAGATGAGGTCTGGCAGATACTTTCTGACTTGTTAGAGGACAAGAGCTGTTTGACATAGTCTTTGCTGGCCCTGCTAGAAGCTGAGGTTAGGAAATTTTGTGGCTTGAAAGCATCACTGCTCTCTCCCCACCAGCCTTGACTGCGTGTGGTGGGTTGTCCTCCAAGCATGGCCGGGGCGATGGGGTTTTCCTCAGTCCGGGATGAGGCTGGGATGGGGGAAATCTTGCTCACGTCCCCTTTGGGTGCTTCTCCTCCAGGCCAAGTGGACGTGGGGTCCAGATGGGCAAGGTGCTGTGCTGCTGGTCAACTGTGACCGGGACAGCCCTGGTGTGGCGGGGACGGACAGCGATCAGGCGGAGATATGGACCGCTGCAGGTAGGGTGTCAGCTGCAGCACGAGGGGACAAAAAAGAGCTCACTGGGGTGTCTCCTACTTGTGACACCCCCATCCCCTCTCTCTACATCCCCTGTCTCCACCTTTTTCCGCACTGTAGACCTTCAAGACATGTCCGTCATGCTGCTGCGGACTCAAGGTCCCAGCGCTATCTTTGCTGAGTACCAGGTGGTCCTGCATGTCCCAGAGTCAGATGCAGATAAAGTGCGGGTTTTCCACGCTATCCGTGAGTATTTATTCCTTCCTTCCTTCCCAGATATCCATACCTGACCCCGAGGTGGGTGAACCCTATTTTTTTTGTTGACCATGGCTGAGGGCTGGGCACCTCCAACTGCTGGAAACACTCTTTTATCCCCAAAGCTCCTCTGCTATTCTAGACAGTGGGATTATATGGGAAAAAACTAAGGGGAAAAGGATTCCAAAAAAAGGCTTTTCTCAGCGAGGTTGCTGAAATTTTATCATTCCCACGGGGTGGATAACCCTCACGTGGCTCCCGGCGCCTTTTTGGCATGGGCGATGACCCAGCCACCAAAGCAGCCCATCTTGTTGGGCAGTGCATTTTGCCTTTGAACACCCCAGCAGCTCCCCGCAGAAAATCAGGTCAGGGAAGGATATCATTAGATGCTTAACTCGAGCCATGCACCTTGAAAGGGTTGGACCTGAGGGTATAGAGTCCTCTTCGTACGAGGAACATCAAGTATGTTCCCCAGAGAAGAGGAGGCACACCTCTACAAACCATGCTGGCATCAGCCACCTCCTTGCTGGTGCCTCCTTCCAGCTTGGTGGACAGGTTGGTCACCCCATCTTGGGTTGGGTATTTCGGTGTTTCTCCAGGAAGTGACTCACAGCCCCAGTACAAACCCGTGTTGGGGCCGGACAAGTTCTCCTACGTGCTGGACCATGTCGGCAGTGGAGAAAACACCTTCTACGTTGAAGGGTTGGCATTCCCTGACCTGGGCTTCTCTGGCTTGGTTTCCTTCAGTGCCAGCTTGCTGGAGGTCCCCCATGAGGTACGTGGGGTTTGCCCCGTCCCCTGCAAAGTTCCTCAACAGTGGGGTTTTTGACTGCTGCTCCCTGGCATTTTTGCCCCTCACAGAATTCGCTGGGCACACCGATTTTCACGGATACGGTGGTTTTCCGTGTGGCCCCCTGGATAATGACGCCCAACACCCAGCAGCCTATCGAGGTTTTTGTCTGCAGGTAGGAGGGACATCAACCCACTGCTCTTCTTCCTTGGGGGGACTCGCCAAGGAGAAGCTTTTGACCCTTCTTTGCTACATAGCAGCTATAGGGCGAGCCAGTCTTTATGCATGCTATACTGGAAGCAATATTTGGGTAGGGAGCCCCCTGGCACTGCTGCCCTCGTTGCAACCCCAAGGAGAAAGGCTGGAGGACCCTCTCCAGGGTCTAACCTCATGCAGGACTATTACCCAGCACATGTAGGAATGGGCTGCACGGTTGAGGTTGGGGGAGCTTCTCATGATCCTTCCTTGCAATGTTTGCTCCTTCCTCTCCCTCCAGCATCCAGTGGGGCTCAGACTCCAACGAAGTCTTTCTGGAAGGGCTCCGGGCCCTGCTGAAGAAAGCCAACTGCAAGCTGACCATCTGCTCAGAGTTGGAAACCCGCAGCGACCGTTGGATCCAGGTCATCAATCGATGCTTGTAATACACCGCTGTCCTGGTCCCTTACAGGTTCCTAGGGCATGTAGGGTGTCACCCCCCTTTCCAGACACCCCTGGGAGGGACTCGCTGAGTTGCTTGGGGAAGCACCTAGATGCGAAGAGGCAAACCAGGCAACCGTGAACTAAAGCATGGGGGGATGATGCTGGCGGTGGCACCCAGCACAGAGAGGGATGTCCAGGGACCCAATAGGTCGTTGTGAGAGGTACCCCATTGCAAGAGAGACCCCACGGGACATCGCAAGAGAGGCCCTGTGGCATTGCAAGGGGACCCCATTGCAAAAGGGACCCCATGGGCCTTTATAAGAGGGTCTTCACTAAAAGAGGGACCCAACAGGACATTGCAAGAGGGGTCACATTGCAAGAAGGACCTTGTGGGGCTTTGCAATGAGGACACCATTGCCAGAGGGACCCCAGGGGACACTGCAAAAGGGCCCCCATGGGGTTTTGCAATGGGGTCCCCACTGCAGGAGGGACCCTACGGGACATTCGCAAGAGGGTCCCCGCTGCAAGGGACCCCCTGGGGCATTGCGAGGAGGACGCGGTGTGTGCCGGCTGGATGTGCCGAGTGCTCCCCACAGCATGCCCAAGCCCTGCCCTCCCTGCCCTGCTTCCCTGCCAGTTGTGGCTCCACGTTACTTCCCCGGGGAGTGACCCGTGCCAGGCGCCACGGCGCTGGGTGGGGTGTCACCCCTTGGGAGAGCAAGGCGGCTGCGTCCCTGGGCAACAGCCGGGCTTTCCCAGGTTTGCCCCATTTGCTGCTCCACCCTCGCCACACACATCGACAAGATGGCTATCACCGTGCCGGGAGCCTTCCTCCTCCTCTTCTTTTTCTTCCCACAACAGGATGAGCTGGAGTTCGGCTACGTGGAAGCGCCACACAAGACCTTCCCCGTTGTCTTCGACTCGCCCAGGAACAGAGGCTTGAAAGATTTTGCTTTTAAAAAGATCCTGGTGCGTCGTTGCATTGCCAACTCTCCTTTCTTCCCCCAAAATCCCCTGCCTGGGGTTCCCCATCACCGCTCCCCTCTTCCCCAGGGCCCTGATTTTGGCTACGTGACCCGTGAGCCCCCCGGGAAAGCCATCTCCAGCCTCGATTCCTTCGGCAACCTGGACGTCAGCCCACCAGTGACGGTGCGAGGGAAGGAGTATCCCCTGGGCCGGATCCTGATTGGCAGCCCCCTGCCTTGGTGAGATGCGGGGGAGCTCGAGCCCTCCCTCTGGGATGTAAGGAAGCACCAAAACCCTTCCATGAGAATGCGTTGCACCCTTTGGAGTGGAAATTTGGAGCTGGTTCCCGTCGAAATAGGAATTTGGAGCCATCAAATCGCAAATTCAAAGTGCAAACCGCATGGTTATTCCTTCATCCCTTAGAAAGTCCTGCCACTGCTCCGATTTTTCACTCCCATCCCAAACCACTGGTGCTTTTGCTCTGATCCCACAATGCTGTAAACATCCAGGCTATTTTGTTTCCCTCCTATTAAAAGGAAAAGCAGGGGAATCCAGGAAAGGGTAAAATCCTGAATAACTGGAAATTGTTTTGCTCTGGGCAGGCAGTGCTAGGCAGCCCTGAGGGAACAACAGCGCCCTGCAAAATCCTCCACAAAGGAGGTTATTTTCGCAGAGAAATAACAACGGAGACGAATCCAGATGGGGTTTGATCCGGGATAACAAACGGGATGCCCCGACCCCAGCCCCTCTGGAAGCTGGGAAGCTCGCTTCAGTTACAGCAGCGAGTAAATAGCATTTTCCCAGCCTCGCCGGGACCGTAATTATCCCTTATTACCAGAAGTTTAATTAATGTTTTCCCAGCCTGCTGCTGTCTAAGAAAACTTCACCCCCGCAAAAAAGTGCTGCATAAGGAGTGATTTAAGGTTCACGAGGATGGGGGAAATTAAAGCTGAAGGTGCCCAAGCGGAACGTGGGATGTAATGCACCATTGCCTATAGATATGTATGGCCTAGATATATATTAATATAGGTATATGTTAATATATATTAATATTTATATATGAATATTTGACCTAGGTATGTATTAATATAAGTATGTATTAATATAGAATATAGATACAATATATAAAACAGAGATACTAAGGTATAATATATCTATAGTCCTATATAATATAGATATATTAATATATAATCTCTAGGTGTATGTATATATATAATAAAGATATAGATATAGATTGCTTGGACTATTTCCAGCCTCTCCCTGGTGTTTCCCATCAAAATGGGATGTGCAGATGCATCTTCTCCCCTTGGCATGGTGTTTGGGGGAAGGATGGGGGTAAATCTTGGGGAGGGGTGCGATGACCACCCGCTTTCTCCTCCTCTCTCTGCTCCCCAGGTCCTCCGGCCGGCGGATGTCCAAGGTGGTCAGGGATTTTCTTTACGCCCAGAAAGTGCAGGCGCCGGTGGAGATTTACTCGGAGTGGCTGAACGTGGGCCACGTGGATGAATTCCTCACCTTTGTCCCTGCTTTTGACAGGAAGGTACCCGTCCCCAGAGCCACCCTCCCTCCTCCACGTGGAGTCTTCTCATGCAAAAAAAAAAAACAACCAAACTCTTTTTGCTGTTGCCTGTCCTCCCCGTGGGGGCTGGGTAACGCACCTTCTTTTAGGGTGGCTTCCTGGAAAACAGCGAGTCCCTGGGTGGCATCCCGTGCCCCCTGCGTGGGGCTGGGTTTGGGGTCAGCACGGTGTTGCTCAGCAGGATGGTGTGATAAAATACCCCACCAACAGCAAAGCGTGACCCCCGGGCTCTCCCCCACAGGGTTTCCGGCTCCTCTTGGCCAGCCCCAACGCCTGCTACAAGCTCTTCAAGGAGAAGCAGAGCCAAGGCCACGGCGAAGCCACACAGTTTGTCGGTGAGGGAACGGGCGAGGGCACCCCTGCGGCGTGGTGGGGACCACCGGCATCGCTTACCGGTGTCCCTTACTGGTCTGCTCCCACCCCCACGCAGGGCTGAAAGGCACCGAGAGGAGAAGCATCAACGAGATCCTGGCGGACGAGTCGTTGAAGGCCGACAACAAGCACGTCCAGGTGGGTCTTTGCAGCCATGGATTCGGGTGAAAGCAGGCGGGCAAGAAGAGCAGCCACGAAGGAGCCTGGCACCCTTGGGTGCTGGGTCACCCCAAGCCCATTGTCCTGCCGGGAGATGCCCCAAGTGACTGCAGAGGTGTCAAAACCAAAGGACAAAGAGGTTGCTCGGGTTGGGGGTGGGTTCAAGAGGCTGCTCAGAAGGATGGGGTGGGATGCAATGGGGCAGGAGAGGATCCAGGCAGGATGCAATGGGGCCACACAGGGGTCCGTGTGTGGGATGTGGGGGCCCAGGATGGCCTGGGGTGGCAATTCCAGGTCCCCTCTCTCCGCAGCACTGCATCGACTGGAACCGCAACGTCCTGAAGCAGGAGCTGGGCCTGAATGAGCAGGACATCATCGACATCCCCCAGCTCTTCGTCCTCAAGGGCTCCCGCGCAGATGCCCTCTTCCCGGACATGGTGAGACCCCCGGCACCTCCTCCCCTCTGACCCCTCCTCCACTCCGACCCCTCTTTTTCCATCCACACCTGATGCAAACACACCTTTTGGGTAGAAAACACTGATTTTTTTCGGTCTGGCCGCAGGTGAACATGCTGGTGCTGGGCAGACACCTGGGCATCCCCAAACCCTTTGGACCAGTGGTGGGTGGGCAGTGCTGCCTGGAGGAGCGGGTGCGGGCGCTGCTGGAGCCCCTGGGCCTCACCTGCACCTTCATCGATGATTTCTTCTCCTACCACATGCTCTCTGGTGACATCCACTGCGGCACCAACGTCCGCCGGAAGCCCTTTGCCTTCAAATGGTGGCACATGGTGCCCTGAAGCACCCAGGGACAGGCTCGGGTCCTGTAACCAGGGGAGGAAGGTGCATTGGGTGCATCAGAAGATGCATCAAAATAAAGGGTTTTGCCAATAAAGCTGCATTAACACTGAGGGCGCAGGTCTTCCCCATCTCCCGACCTTTCTTCCTTTGCTGTTGGGTTCAAAATATCAATTGAAACTTGAAACCTTTTTTTTATTATTTTATAAGCACGTGGGTCTGTTATGGGAACAGTGGTTTTACGGGGTGGGGACAACGTGGAGCATGCGAGGCAGCAGGTGAGGAGGCTGCCTTGGGGGTCTGACACCCCATCCCACTGCTAAAGGGTCTTACAGTCCCTTATCCCAGGTTTGCAGCTGATAATGCCCCCCAAAATTCCCAATATCAGCCAAAAAACTACCTCCCGCTGGGGAGATGGGTTTTTCACCCCGGCATGGTGTGGAGGCAGAGCCCCCTCCTCATTTTACACCTTCCCCAACGAGAAAATTTCCGTTTCCCTTTGCAGCCACCCCGGCCGCTCCTTCCCTCCCTCTTTTCATCACAAGCGAAGCGCAGCATTTCCCAATGCCAAGCTCGCACGTTGTCTTCTGCCTGCGCTGCCCTTACCCAGCAGGAACCAGCATCAGGAACCGAAACCAGTCCCCTGCCTCAGGCAGCACTTAGCCCTGGGCAACCCCAGGAGCTGTTATGGGGCTAAACCCACTTTTTTGGGGCAATTTGCTTTTCTAGCAGTCCTTTTTAAGGTGTAAAAGCATAGCTACGCCTCCAGTGCAAACTGCTGCGATGCCATGTTTGCAAGCGGTGCTGGAGAGCTGGGGGGAGACGATCCCCAAAAGGGTCACGCATCCCACTTGACACCCCCTTTTTTTTTTTACCAAAAGGAGGATTTCTAACCCCAGAAACCCCTTTTTTTCCCCCACGGTTACAGCTCTGCTGAGTTTCCCTGGCCCCGAGGAGCGATATTAAATTCCAGCGGCGCATGACCCCGCAGGGAGTTGGTGGGGGGGACAGCTGCATCGGCAAAGGGCTCTCCCACGCCAAGACGAGGATTTAATTAAAACAAAGACGATTAAAGCTGAGGCGGGGTCTGCTGTCCCCACCGCAGGTGACACACTGACCCCCCAGCCCATGCAGCACCCAGGGGATAGGGCGAGCACCCGGTTTGCAACTTCAACCCCCCCTAAACTAACAAATAAAGGCAATTTTTCCAGCTAGATATATAAAACCCTTTAGGAGAAACAGAGCTCCTCCGAGCCCAGCGCTGGCACGTCCCCAGCTCGGCTCCGATGTCACGCTGAATATTTTACGGCGTGGGTTTAAGGGTGGCCTGTCACATCAGCGTCTCTTTGTGCTGAGAGGGGGGGGAAAAAGAAACACCCTTGAGCTTCCTAGAAATAAAAAACCCAAACCCGTGGGTGTCCTGGGGTGCTTTTTCCCCCCCGCACTGACTCACACTCCACCACCGGGAAGCACGGCCGGTGCACCACGCACACCCAGCCCGGAGGTGGGATTAAGCTGGGCTTTGGTTAATCCCCTCCCAGCAGCCAGGCTTTATAAATCCCCTCGTGCCACCCATCACAGCACCCAAGGGTGCCCCAGGGGCCTGCCAGCATGGCCCAGCAGCGCCGCGTCCAGCTGTCTACCCAGCGTCCCACCAGCACCGTCTGCGTGCTGGGCACCGAGCTCTCCCTGGATGTCTGCGGGTAAGCGGCCATGACACTGGGGGAAAAAAAATAAAATCTGCCTTTTTTTTCCCTTTATCCCATTAATTAAGCCAATAAAAATAACCCAGGGTGGGGTGGGGGGTGATGCTGCTGCTTGGGGTGGTTTTCTCAGGTGACGCTGAGCCCCGGGCGGAAGGGGATGCTCCAAATTGTGATGCAGCAGCCAGGCGGTGACCCCTCCAAGGGGGCTTTTGCAGGTTTTGGGGTGTAAAAAAGCCCCCCCCCCCCCCCCGGGGAGCTTTAAGCGATGCCGCAGGCTGAGGTTCACGTCCTGGCCTGCGGTTTCTGTGCCCTCCTGCAAAATGGAAATATTTCCCTGTTTCGGTGGAATGCGGAGAGCGAAGCCACTGCGGCGCTGCTGGCCGGGGCGTCACCTCTCGGCACCGGGTGTTGTAGCTGCTTTGCTGGCCCCAGCCCAAGTTCAAGTGCTTTTCAGCAGCGGGTTTTGCTTTTTGCTTCCTTAAAGCCCAGCTCAAGCAGCAGCTCGGGGTTTTATTTTCCTTACTGCATCCAAACCCACTGCACCATTGCAGCTGACAGCATCCCATCCTCTCCTGATGGCCCTGGGGTGGGGTTTTTTTTCCCCTCTGCCCAGGGGATGGATCTGTGCTTCCCTCCTCACAGGTCAGGATTTGTGCTCCTTGGCCCATCGCCCGTGGCCTCTTGCACTGGGGCAGAGCAATGCGAGCTGCAGCCTGCCTGACTGTTGCAGCTTCACTTAGCTCTCAAGGGGATGCAACCAGTCAGGGCTCGCTGCCGGCGCTGCTGTGGGGTGAGATGCAAATATTTGGGAAGCCCCATGCAAAAAAACCCAAACCCAAACCCCAAACCAAATAGCTCCAGGGTTTTGCTGTGATGGAATATTGCAGGATTAGTTGCAATTGCGTTTTGTAGGACTCGTTGCATTTTGCAGGCTTCGTGGCAATGGAATGTTGCACGATTCGGTGCACGTTGCGGGGTTTATTGCAAAGAACATTGCAGGATTTAGTGCCGTTTCACATGGTAGGACTGGTTGCATTTTGCCTCCTTGGATGCAATTGGATATTGCAAGATTTGGCGCGTACTGCAAGGTTTGTTGCAATTAACATTGCGGGATTTGTCGCCGTTGCCTCTAGCGGGATTTGTTGTAATCGCTTCCCACGGGATTTGCTGCAATTGCCTTTTGCAGGATTCGTTGTAATCGCGTTTTGTAGGATTTGTTGCGTGTTGAAGGACTCGAGGCAACTCTATATTGCAGGACTTGTTGCAATGGCAAACTGCAGGTCGAAGGATTTATTGCAGCTGCGTGCCGCAGGATTTGTTGCAATGGCACGTCGCAGGATTCCTTGCATTTGGCAAGGTTTCTTGCACGTGGCAGGATTTGCAGCACCTGCGGATGGCTGCACACCGCATTATTCCAGTGATGCCCCGTGTTTGGGGCTCTCACCAGACTTCCCCCCCCCCCAGATCTGCACCCAAAGACGCCGTCGCCTTCCACGTGCAGGGGACGCCGGGCGTGAAGCTCTACGTGGTGCACGAGACGCAGACCATCAAGTTGCCCTCCAGCGTGAGCCGCTGGCCCCTGGCCGCCGGCACCGAGGTGCTGCTGACCATGGACGCTGTCAGCAAGGACGTGGGCGATGAAAAGGTGGGTGCTGGGGGTGCCAGCAGGATCCGGCCCCTTTCTGCACGGTGGCGAGCACCCGCTCCTTGTTGCAGGTCAGGATTTCCTATTTCGGGGAGGCCGGCGGGGTGCCCGTGGGCAGAACCATGCTGTACCTCACCTGCGTGGGTAAGTAGGGGCAGGGACACCCCCAAACCATGGGGGGACCCCCAAACCATGAGGACGTGCCCCCCTCCAGCATCCCTCTCCCTTCAGAGGTCTCGCTGGATGCTGACACCAGCCGCAGCGGCGCGGTGAGCAGGACGCTGGAGGATAAGGTATAAAGCGGGGGTGGGAGCCCCCCGGGACCACCATGGGATATGGGGGGGGGGGGATGGCTGACACCCCCGGCCCTGCTTCATCATCCCCCACCCCAGACATTGTGGACGTGGGGGCCCGACGGACACGGGGCCATCCTGCTGGTGAACTGCGACCGCGACGATCCCAAAGCCGAGACGCCGGATAACCGCGACACCGCCATCCGCTCCTACGCTGGTACCGGCACAGCCCCCATGCAAGAACCCCCCGTTTTCCTATTTATTTTTTTTTTTCTCCCCCAATTTTGTATTCTTACACCCCTTTCCCCCTCCAGACCTGAAGGACATGTCACAGATGGTGCTGCGGACCCGAGGTCCCCGCACCATCTTCACCGGCCACCGCCTCATCCTCCACGTGGACTTCAGCGACGCGGATAAAGTCGGCGTTTTCTACGGTGGCAGTGAGTGCCTGATGCTGGGCTTTGCGGGGGGGGACAGACACCCCTAATTATCAGATTTCAAGCAAAATGCTTGCAGCAGAGCGGGTACCACTTCTGCACCATCCAACCTACATCCCGTGGGTGGGGGCTGATCTGATGCTCCCTTCAGTGCGTGCTCTGTGGGATCCAATACGCCTTTTTTGCAAGCTTTTAGCAAAAAAATAGAGCCAAAACACTGCAGAAAAGGGGGCTGCTGTTGAAGGGGGTTGCACGGTGCTTGCACCCACAGACAGCGTCGCGCTGGAGGAGTACCAGCACGTGTTGGGGCGCTCGAAGCTCACCTACACCGTCAAACCCAGCCGGCATCAGGAGGAGAGCGTCTTCTACGTGGAGGGGCTCGCCTTCCCCGACACCAGCTTTTCGGGGCTGGTGGCTCTCCACGTCACACTGCTGGAGAGCCCCGAGAAGGTACTGGCCACGGGGCTGGTTGGGGTGAGCCGTAACGGGGGGGGGAGCAGAGCCCAAACGCTGCCTCCCCGCCATCCCAGGATTCGCTGGAGACTCCGATTTTCACCGACACGGTGGTTTTCCGCGTGGCGCCGTGGATCATGACCCCCAACACAGCAGCACCGCTGGAGGTTTTCGTCTGCAGGTGGGTGCTGGGTAAGCGGTCGCATCCTGCCCGGTGCTGGATCAGCCCCCACATCCCGTTTTTCTTTCCCAGTGTGGAAAACAACCAGGATTTTGTGGCGGCTGTGGGCGACTTGGCCGAGAAAGCCAAGTGCCCGCTCACCGTCTGCCCGCCGCTGGAGAACCGCGAGGACCGCTGGATCCAGGTGGGTGCAGGATGATGCTCAGCCCCAGCCTCGCTGCACCAGCTGCCAGAGGGCTCCCCTCCAGCTTCTCCATCCCTTCTCCAGGACGAGATCGAATTTGGCTACGTGCAAGCCCCCCACAAGACCTTCCCCGTCGTCTTCGACTCGCCCCGGGATCGGGAGCTGAAGGATTTCCCGGTCAAGCGCATCCTGGTACCTGACCTCTTCCTCCTCCCTCGCCCAGCGAGGCATAAAGCTTTGCAAATCTGTAAAAAAACAGAATATATATATTTTTTTTAATTCTATTTTTGGGAAGGAAAGAGCCATCATGGAGGGTGATTTGGGAGTGCTGCTCTTTAGGTGTTTACAGCTTTTTTTTTTAACCATTATTGCCTTTTTTTTTTTCCCCCTATCCAGGGCCCCGATTTTGGTTACGTGGCCCGGCAAGCACCGGAGGGTACTTCCAGCCTTGATTCCTTTGGTAATTTGGAGGTGAGCCCCCCCGTGACAGTGCGGGGCAAGGAGTACCCCTTGGGCCGCATCCTGATCGGCAGCAGCTTCCCCAGGTGAGATGCAGGACGGGGAGGGGTCAGACCACAGGAAAAAATAAAAATAAAAAAACAAAAAGGGATTTTTTTTATGTATCGTTTGAAGTTGGTTGGAAGCAGAGCACCCCAAAATGGCAGCCCCCTCCTTGCGTCCCCCCTAGGTTTGGTGGTCGGCGGATGGCGAAAGCCGTCAAGGATTTTCTCGTCGCCCAAAAAGTGCAGGCGCCGGTGGAGCTGTTTTCGGACTGGCTCGTCGTCGGCCACGTAGATGAGTTCCTCAGCTTCGTCCCCGCGCCCGATCGGAAGGTAACGAGCCCCAGGGGAGGAAGAAAGTGGGGTGCAACCTTTACACCTCTGCCAAAATCATCCCTTTCTCCTTCCTCAGGGTTTTCGGCTGCTCCTAGCCAGCCCCAGTGCCTGCTACCAGCTCCTTAAGGAGAAGCAAGAGGAGGGGTTCGGCGAGGTGGTGATGTTTGAAGGTATGAGGATGAAGCATGGGGCTCAGTGGGTTCATTTTCCCTTTTTTCCTGCAAACTGCAGTGGGGCAGGTGAATGCACGACATCCCACACCCCAGCTCACGGCTGGAAAGTGCTGCCAGCGGCAAGGGGGGGGGGGGGCAGAATTAAGCAGAATTGATTAAAAAGCCGCACAGATTGGATTTCCCGAGTTGGGCTGGAGCTCACTGCTGGTGACCCCTGAAATGGGGGAGCTCCTGGCTCAGACCCAGGGGGCTCAGCCCAAAATATTGTTGGGGGAAGAATTCCTGCCCAGTTATCCGTGCTGCAGGCCTGCGGAAGGTGCCCAAGCCGACGATAAACGAGATTCTGGCTAACGAAGGTCTCCGGAAATTCAATGGCTTTGTCCAGGTGAGGAAAGGGAGCAGGGGGCTGCTTTCCATCCCTCCCTCCACCCACCCACCCGTCCCTTTGTCCTCCCCTCCAGCTGCCCACCCATCCCTCTGTCTACCTCTGCCTCTGTCCGTTCCTCCACCGCTCTGTCCCTCCATCTGTCCACCCATCCCTCCCTGGCCATCCCTGTCCCTCCATCCATCCACCCATCCCTTTGTCCCTCTGTCCATCTACCCAGCTCTCCCTCCCTTTGACCCTCCCCTCATCCCTGTCCATCCATCTCTCCATTCATCCCTCTGTCCCTCTACCCATCCCTCCACCACTGTCTCTCCATCCATGTACCTGTTCCTCTCTCTGTCCATCCCTGTGTCCATCCACCCATCCCTCCTTCTGTCCATCCCTTTGGCCCCCTGTCCATCCCTCTGTCCATCCTTCCACCCTCCACCATTCCTCCCTCTGTCCATCCCTGTGTCCCTTCACCCATCCCTCCCTCTGTCCATCCCTTTGTCCCTCTGTCCATCCACCCATCTCTTCCTCCACCCCTCCACCTGTCCGTCCATCCCTTTATCCCTCTACCCATCCCTCTCTCCATCCCTCCACCCCGCCCTCCCCTCCCAGCCCCACCGCTGACGCCGCTCCCCTCCCTCCCACCAGAACTGCATCAGCTGGAACAGGGACATCCTGAAGCGGGCGCTGGGCCTGGCCGAGCCGGACATCATCGACATCCCCCAGCTCTTCCGAGGCGACGTGGCCACCGGCGCCGAAGCCTTCTTCCCTGACATGGTAACACCCGGCATCCTCCCCCCGCCCTGACACCCAGGGCGTGAATTTGGGGTGGGCTTTGTAATCTCACGACCATCCCCATGCCGCAGGTGAACATGCTGGTGCTGGGCAGACACCTGGGCATCCCCAAACCCTTTGGACCAGTGGTGGGTGGGCAGTGCTGCCTGGAGCAGCGGGTGCGGGCGCTGCTGGAGCCCTTGGGCCTCACCTGCACCTTCATCGATGACTTCTTCTCCTACCACGTCCTCTCCGGGGAGGTCCACTGCGGCACCAACGTCCGCCGGAAGCCCTTTGCCTTCAAATGGTGGCACATGGTGCCCTGAAGTGGCTTCAGCACCAACGTTGTTCCTCCTCCTCCTCCCCAAACCCCTCTCCCCACCCCTGCCAAGTGCCTTCAGCGGTGGTGGCCATCGGCCTGCGCTGGAAATAAAACAGGGGCTGCAGCTTTCTCCTGGCCTCCCTCTTGCTGGGCGTAAGGTGTGAAGCTTTGTTTGAAAAGGGAAGATGTTTTTTTTTCCCGCTCTCTGGGTGACACTTGGTGGCGGGACGGCAGAGAGCATTGCTCCCCCAGCACAGCAATTAAATTGGTTAAATGGGGGGGGGAAGTGGTGAGTGGGGTTATACGGTCCTCTCGTCTTGCTGCAGCAATGCACGTGCAAACATGCGCGAAAATACCCATGTGCATGCCCCGAAACGCACGCATGCGAAGCTGTGTGTGCACGCACAGATACGCACGCGCACCAAACCGCGTGCACGCGTACCCAGAAAAGCAAAAAAAAGATCACACACGCGCGCGCAAAACCCGCGCACGCACGCGTGCGCAAAGACAGGCAGGCGAGAGAGAACGCATGGGCGTGCAAACCCACCTCACAGGCATGCGGAAAAGCGAGCGTGCGCGTCCCCGCGCACGCGCAGAGACGCACAAAGCCCTGCACGCACAAAGAGCACGTGCAAAACCCTGCAGGCGCGTGCAAAGATGTCCACACACACACACACACACAAAACGCACGCACCTGCATGCGCAAAACCACGGGTGCACGTGCAGAAAGCACCCGCATGCCTGCACAAACCCGGGCGTGCACGCACGAAACCACTCACTACGCAGGCGCGGCCCTGCGTTTGCACCCTGCCTGCAAAATATTGACGAGAAAGATCGGGGGGGGGGGGGGGAATATTTTGGGACGGAGGACGCTGTCGGCTGCAGGGCGGTGCGCTCTGACGGGCGCAGGTTTGCTTTTGGGGAGGAAAAAGCACCCCCCGCCCACATCCCTTTGGTTAAATTAATTTAATTTACATTAAAACCTGAAAAAATACGGGTGAGGAAGGTGAGCGGAGCGCAGGGCTACACAACAACGTCGTTTATTTAAACATTAACTCCAAGAAATATAAAAAAACCCCATGAAGAAGACAAATCACAGCACTAACCCAGGACCCTCGCTGCTAAAGGCCGAGCTGCTCCGAGATCCTCGCGGTTTGGGATTCTCCTCCTCCAGCCTCCTCCTCCGCTCGCCCGCAGCCGGGACAGGGCGGCCGAGGAGGGGAGAGGTTCATCAGGCTCCAATTATTCCGCTGGTGGGGCACGATGAACCAAAATGATGCTTTTTTTTTGAGGGGGGTGTAAAAAGAGGTTTGGGGCAATTTCTCCACCCCCTGTTTTCTTGGAGCTGCGGCATCTGGTCGCGCCACCGCCCCAAAAAACCTAATATTGCCAAAAAATCGGAATGTTCAGCTTTTCCACCCAGCTCCTCTCCCTGTCCTGGATATTGTAACACCCCCCAAAAAATAGCCCCCCAAAAAGCAAATGAAAAAACCCGACCCCAAACCAACCCTTTGTTTTTTTAACCGCAAAACTACACGAACAGGCGCGAACGCGGCAAACGCCGCCCCCAAGCACCCAGCGCGACCCGTCGGGGAGAGAAAGGACTTTAAAAACAAACGGCGTTAATTCCAAACAAGCCCTAAAAATTGCAAAAAATAAAAATAAAAACATCACCCTCGGGTTGCGCGGAGGCAGAGCCGGGCTCTGCTCGAAAAGGCACCTCGTTTCTCCAGCACAGTGCACAGCGTCGTTAAGAAGGACTTTGGGCCGATACCAGGCGGAAATAATTAATACTAATTAAAAAAAAAAAAGAATGAATTCCAAGAAAAAGCTTACGCGGTGCTTTGGGGCTCCCCTCTTCATACCTGAGCTCTCCCTGGGGTGGGCGAGGGGAACCCCAAACTGCTGCTGGGGCTGGGTTTGGCCCTCGGGGTGACATCCGTCTCCTGAATCCCTCCGGGAAAAGGGATGCTGGAGCACGGGGGTAGGGGGGAACCCCCCCAAATTATAGCACCTAAAACGGGAGGTATTTAGGAAAAATGCCATAAAAATTGGAATATGAGGGAAAAAGAGGCGATTTGCTCTTCAGGTCCCCAATTTTAGCTCAAGCCCGGGGATATTTGTGGCTGGGAAAAGGGGAAAGAATACAAAGCGATGCAAAAAATGCAAATAAAATTAAAATAATTAAAAAGAAACACCCCCCCCCCCCCAAATAAGCCTGGATGTGCCGAAGGATCCCGCGGCGGCTGGGAACTCAAAAGCCGTCGGGGGGGGCGTGGAAATACCCACCCCCCCACTGAGGCTGTTGAAACGGGCAAACAGGGAGTTAAACCGGCAACTGGCGTGGAAAAGCGGGGTCTGGGGGGGGGGGGGGATGTGTGTGTGTGATGATTTGGGGAGGGGGGGATCCCAGTCCCGGTGGTGGCGGGGAGGCAGGGGGGGGGCGCCCCCCCCCCCCCCCTCAGATGGTGCGGGGGTTGTACTCGGGCAGCTTGCGGAGCTTCTCCTTCTCGTCGTCGGTCCCGTCGCGGGCGATCACCAGCGAGTGGCGTAGCCCATGGCCACCTGCGGGGAGGGCACGGCGGGGAAACTGAGGCACGGGGTCAGGTGCTTCCTTCCCTGCTGCTCCCCCCCCCCCCGCCCCGCTACTTTTAGCCAGGACCATGTCTGAGTGCCCCATGGGTGTGATGAGCTGTGTACAGCCTCAGCCACCAGTTCTTTAAGGCAGAGGGTCCCACACACTCTCCCTCCAGCGCCCCATGGGTGTGATGAGCTGCGTACAGCCTCAGCCACCGGTTCTTTAAGGCAGAGGGTCCCACACACCCTCCCTCCAGCGCCCTATGGGTGTGATGAGCTGTGTACAGCCTCAGCCACCGGTTCTTTAAGGCAGAGGGTCCCACACACCCTCCCTCCAGCGCCCTATGGGTGTGATGAGCTGTGTACAGCCTCAGCCACCGGTTCTTTAAGGCAGAGGGTCCCACACACCCTCCCTCCAGCGCCCCATGGGTGTGATGAGCTGCGTACAGCCTCAGCCACCGGTTCTTTAAGGCAGAGGGTCCCACACACCCTCCCTCCAGCACCCCATGGGTGTGATGAGCTGTGTACAGCCTCAGCCACCGGTTCTTTAAGGCAGAGGGTCCCACACACCCTCCCTCCAGCGCCCCATGGGTGTGATGAGCTGTGTACAGCCTCAGCCACCGCAGTTATTTAAGGGCGGAGGTGTCCCTTGCTCACCTGCTCTGTGTAGATCCCATCCAGGGTCTTCACCTCTTGGGCGGCTGTCGAAGATTTGGGCTTGTGGTCCCCGTAGCCCTGCCAAGTGCATCCCATGGAAGGAGGGAATCAATGCTGGGGGGGGTTGGGAGGCAGCCAGTCCCTCCTGCTAGTGGCTGGGGGGGGGGGGTGAGGTTGGGGTATCAAGGGGTTGGGGGTCCCCCCTGTAAATTCTTCTTACCAGCTCCCCGAAAGTGGGCGAGGGGCCCCAGCTGATGGTGCTCTCATCCGCCGCCACGATGATGCTGCTCTTCCTGCAGCAAAGCAGGGTGACCCCATGCTCCCCCCCCACCCCCCCACCACCTCGCAGGCAGCTGCACCCCAAAAAACCAGGAAATGGGGATGTTTTATTTGGGGGCGGGGTGGGGGGAAGCTTGGACTTACCCACAGGCCAGGCTGCGGATTTTCCAGCCGCAGAGGTCCTGCACGATTTTGGGGTACATGGTGGACTCCCGAGAGGTGTTGGTGGCCCCCCAAAAAAACAAGCCGCCTGCAAGCCCCGACACCACCGGTCAAGCTACGGCATCCCCCGAGCGTCCCCAAAACCCCCCAAATAGCGACGGATTTGCTTTAAACCGCCGCCGATCCCGACCTATCTCGCTGACGGCGAAGGAGCACGTGTAGCCGGCGTAGATCTGCGCCGCCCCGCGCCCGGGGAAGTCGAAGAGCTTGACCAAGCGAGGCACCATCTCGTCCTTCTGCTCGGCGTGGCCCAGCCGCCCGTAGCCCCCAAAGCCCCAAGAGAAAACGCGCTTCTGCGAGTCCAGGATGAGCTGGGAGTGGAGAAACGTTTCCCCCGCGCAACCGTGAGCGGCCGAGAGCCAACCAGCTCGGCGCGGGGAAAGCCGCCATAAAGGGCTGTGCAAACGCTAAATGCAGGCTGCAAAACTCTGTCCTCACGTGCATGCTGCAAATATTTACCCTTAAATGCAGGCTGCAGAACTCTGTCCTTAAATGCACCCTGCAAATCTCTGTCCTTACATGCAAGCTGCAAGTATTTAGCCTTACATGCAGGCTGCAAAACTCTGTCCTTAAATGCACCCTGCAAACCTCTGTCCTTACATGCAGGCTGCAAGTATTTATCCTTAAACACACACTGCAAATATTTACCCTGATATGCACACTGCAAATCTCTACACTTATAGGCACGCTGCAACTCTTGACCCTTAAGTGCACACTACAAATATTTATCCTAATATGCACGCTGCAAATTTCTGCCCTTAAATGCATGCTGCAAGAACTCACCCTTAAACACATGCTGGAAACCTCAATCCTTAAACACAGGCTGCAAATCTTTAGCCTTAAATACACACTGCAAATCTCTATTCTAAAATGCAGGCTGCAAATCTCAATCCTTAAATGCTTCCTGCAAGTATGCATCCTTATGGGCGCACTGCAAATCCCTATCCTAAAATGCACGCTGCAAATCTCTCTATACTTACATGCACGGTGCAAAACTTTATCCTTAAATGCACGCTGCAAATATTTATGCTTATAAGCACGCTGCAGATTTCTGTCCTTAAACGCAGGCTGCAACTCTTCCTCCTTAACACGCTGCAAAACTTTATCCCCACAACGCTCGCTGCAGATCTCAACGCTTATGTGCACCCTGCAGGTCTGTATCCTCACATGCACGCTGCGAGTATCTACCCTTAAATGCATGCTGCAACTCTCTAGCCCTAAACGCACCCTGCAAGCATCTACCCTTAAATGCATGCTGCAAATCTTCAGCCCTACATGCACCCTGCAAGCCGGTACCCTGCACTGCCCGCTGCAACTCTCTCCCAGTTACCGCCCGCTGCACACACTGGCGCGTACCGTGTGGTTGGCCCCGCACGCCACGTCCCGCACCACCACGTTGGGGACGGGCAGGATCTGCCCATCTTTGGTCTTCTCGATGAAGATGGCCACGCGGCGCGGCACCAGCTCGCAGTCGTACTCGATGCGCTGCGCCCGGGCGATGAACTTCCCGTCCGAGTTATGCCCTGCGGACCAGCACCGGGGTGAAAGCGGGGTGTCCCCCCTGCCTTGCACCCCCTTTTTTCCAAGCCAGCTGCAGAAATCCCCTCTCCTCTCGCTAGTCGCAGCTCCCACCCCGCTATTTTTGCTGCGGTTGCCCGGCTGGGGAAACTGAGGCAGGGAATGTCTTCCCCCAACCCCACAATAGCGCAAAATTTGAGCAAAGCACCCCAAAACAGCACCGTACCCAGCTGCCCGTACTCGGGGCACCCAAAGGAGTAGAGGTTTCCTTTGCAATCCATGATCATGCTGAACTCGGCCCCGCACGCCAGTTTGGTGATGGGCTGCCCGTTGTACATGATCTGGGGGAGGAGCAGAAAAAAAAGGTTCAGTTAAAAAAAAAAAAGTAGTAAAAAACTTCACTTCCCAGGGGAACGCCCCAAAATCCACAGATCTGGGGTTTTATTCTCAATTCCTCCTTGCATTGATTTGCACCGACGCTGCAAAGGAAGCAGCAACCAGGGACGCTCGTGCGTCCTCCTCAAGGCGTTTGGGCTCCGCTGGGGATTTTTTTTCAATGAAACCCCCCCAAATCTGCTGGTTTTCCCCCCCAAAAAAATAAGGGGAAGCTCGGAAAGGAGGAGAGGGAGCGTGGTACCTGCGTAGGGCTGGGCACGGCGTCCGTCTGGTTCCCCAGCCCCAGCTGCCCCATCTTGTTCTCCCCGAAGGCGAACACCGAGCCGCTCTCTGCAACACCAAAAAAAAAAAAAAAAAAAAAAAAAGGTGGGTTTTGGGGGCAAAACGGGCCGATTTCAGACAATTTGCCCCAAAGCGAGGCGGGAGAACCAATACCTGTGAGCGCCAGGGTGTGGTTGCGGCCGCAGGCTGCCAGCACGATGGCTTCGCCCCCCCAGCACCTCGATGAGCTTCGGGGCTTCCACCCGCTTCGTGTCGCCGTGTCCCAACTGGCCTTTTTCATTGCGACCTGGGGTGTGGGATGTCCCCCCCCCCCCGCCCCCAAAATCGCTGTTTTTTGGAACGAAGCCTCCCAGCATCACGCTAGGGTTTTGGGGTTGGGTTTTTTTTTTTTGGGGGGGGGGGTGTCCCCCCTGGTCCCGCTGCTCACCCCAGCTCCAGAGCTTGCCCTCGGCGGTGATGAGCAGGCTGTGAGCGGCGCAGGGGCCCGACACCACGCTGCGCACCTGAATTCCTGAGAGACACCCGTACCTGTGCGGCCCCCACAGGTTCTGGCCCAGATTACGGTATGCAACTGGGTGGGAAAAAACAGGTATTCATTAATAAAAATAATAATTAAATATCAGTGCATGAAAAATCAGCAGAAAAATGAATGGAATACAAATGTATAAAAACTAAGCAGCGCGTTTATCTCGCTTTGCAGGACA